>NW_006790311.1:3020800-3025636 GCF_000442215.2 Lipotes vexillifer | reverse complement strand
CAGGCGGACTCTCAACCACTGCGCCACCAGGGAGGCCCAAATTTTTAACTCATTTAGACCTTTAAAGACGATCTCCTGGATTTTAGTTCTTGTAATCCTTGTCCAGCTGCCAGGAAGAACCTGCCGCATGATAAATGGTTGGTGTAGATAAGTCATTGGCATGAAGTTGATCTCAAATATCTTCTTTTGGCATTTAATAATGACTCCTGTGAATTTTCACCTGAATGTGTAAGAATTACCTTACCCCAAACTGTCAAATCTAGGAAGTCATTAGACTAGACACCTCCAAATAACCAAAGACCCGAATCATATGGCTTCAGTGAGCCAGCATTTCTATGAATGACTTGAGTTCCTTTACTAAGATTTTATTTCAATTTCAATTTAAGGTAACTGAAATCAGAATTTCTACATTCCTGGTCTTGGTGCTAATGTAAGTTAATGGAAGCTGACTACGTCTCAGGGTTTTTAGATTCAGGGTTTTTAGGTTTAGGGTTTTAGGAAGCCCTATTGCTTCTTTTGACTATTCCTTCCTTGTGTCCACATTCCCTCCCTTCCCTAATTAGCAACTGTTTGAACCTACACTTTGGAACTTGGGGAAGGTCAAGAAGGCTGAATGAATCCTATTTCCTGTAATCAAGAAATTGGGGACAGGAAGGCTTTTGTGCCCAGCAGCCCCACAGGATCCTGCTGGGTATCAAAACCTCAGGTCAGACATAAGAAATTTCTTTCTTTAAGTTTATGAGGTCCTAAAAGAAATGAGAAAATGTAATTAAAAAAAAAAGAATTCTTGTTACTTGTGTCCCATAGCTCAATGGTTTTGGCATCACAGCAGTTTTGGCTGGTTAAAAATGCAAAATATTAGGTCCTACCCAACACCTACTACATCAGAACCTGCATTTAAAAGATCTATTTAAAATTTTTTTTAAAAAAATATCCATTTAAACATTAAGCATCAATCCAGGTAAACAACAGTGTATCTATGGCTTACAAAGCATTATTGGTGAATTGTGTTTAGCTTTTTAAAAGAAAACCAACTGCATATCATACAGAGCTAGAGATTTTCAGCTGGTTCCTATTACATTTCTGGTGCCCTCACCTTGTGGTACTTTACACTCACCTATATGTATATTCAGGAGCACCAATGACCTTGAACTGCATAGTAAACCTGGGATTATGACCTTGACCACACTCATCCCTAATGCCTAGGCATTTCTGTGTCATTATTTTAATTTTTGAAGAAACTTTTTGAAAACTAAAGCACGTACATGTGCACACAAACACACACACACACATGTATAAACACACAAATAGAATGAGTTTTGAAAAGAAAAAACAAAATAAAATCACGGTATTGATTTATAGAATGAAATAATGTTAACCCAATACTGTTTGTTCAATTCTCTGGTCACCCTTTTTCCCTTTAACTTTTACTTCAAATGATTTAGTTGTTGATTAGATATTGAAAAATTTTGATGGGTATAACATGACTTAAAAACCTTATTTCCAAAATTACATTCGTTAATATTTCATAGCATATTGACAATGACTCTGCTTTTTTTCCTAGACCTCATGTCAACTATATTCATCAAAGGAGAACTGCCATGTTTATCCTTTGTTTGGCATAAATGTGACTTTTGAGGGCAGGCCCCAGGGGCTGGTGCTCCTGGGACTGCTTCTGGTACCTTGTTTACCAAACTCCATCTTCCTGTACTCCTCCTTTTATTTATTTGGAAGAGCTCACTGTTCTAGTAATATATTCTTGGGGTTACCCAAGAAATAGCAATCATCAGAGATTCATAGAATTTTGGAAGCCCTAGGGGACTTATAGATCATCTAGCTCAACCCCTTTATTCTACTAATTAGGAGACTAATCAGAGAGGGAGTACATCTAGCCCCCAGCTTATATAGCTATTAGCTATTTAGTAACAGAGTCGGACTAACAACCTAGCTCTCCTAATTCCCAGTCCAATTGTCTTTCACACACAGACACACACATAATCCATCTTCTAAAACTAAATCACACCCTTACAAGTTCATGCATATCAGAAAAGGTCAAGGATCATTCTATATTGTTCACAACTTTGTTCTCTATGAATAGCCACAGAACGCACAGAAAGGCATATTTATTGATCAAACAAATGAACAGCTTTTTCACTAAATCTTCTGTTCATGGCTCAGCAGAGTGAAACACATTTCTATTCAGTCTGGCTATGTCCTGATCTAATAACATGTCATATGTCTATGCACATATGAATCTCCCCAGCAGCCCTTTTTTTTTTTTGCAGTTCACGGGCCTCTCACTGCTGTGGTCTCTCCCATTGTGGAGCACAGGCTCTGGACGTGCAGGCTCAGCAGCCATGGCTCACGGGCCCAGCCGCTTTGCAGCATGTGGGATCTTCCTGAACTGGGGCACGAACCCCTGTCCCCTGCATCGGCAGGTAGGCTCTCAACCACTGCGCCACCAGGGAAGCCCCCAGCAGCCCTTTTTTAGAACGTGAGTGGTGATTTAGAGCCACTCATTTAGAACAGGAGTAGTGATGGGCTTATACTTCTTCTGGTCCTGAAGTAACCACATTCTGTGACACCAGCACAAAGAATACAGGCTGTGGAAGGGAAGACAAGGCTTTCTGGATGAATGTGGGTATGTTATGCATGAGCAGGCAATCCATGAGGTAGGTAATGGGCATGGTATTGCTAACACAATTTACACTGAATCCTTATTAATCCCTTAATAAATCTTTATACTTGTTCCTTAGTTAAAAACAAAACAAAAAAAACAAAATAAAAAAACTAGTGAGAAAAGTTAAAAAAAGACATGTATATGACCTATATGCAATAAATGATGTATATATATATATATATATATATATATATATCATCTATATATCTCTATCATCTATCTATTGATAGAGACAACGGCTCAATCCTTATTTTTTCAAGGGTATGAGGGCCTAGATAGTTATTTTATGATATATGCTTGATTTTTATTTTTTCTCTCAAAACTTCTCATGCTTGTTAAAATTCACCATTCCCCCAATGTCTCTGGGGATGAATGTCTTTGTATGAATTCATGGGTAAGTAGTGGGAGGGAGAAAAAATTACCATGATCCACCTCCTATTTTAATACAAAAGTATTCTATCTTTCTATTCACCTTACCTAGTTTATTTCTATAATAAGTATTATTTACCTATGGAGAATCAAAGACCACATCAAAGGGAGTACTGGAGGAATCCACTTTGTCCATTCTCACTGACACATCATGTAAAAGATGCATTGTATTTTGACCCATATATAATTCCGGGAAGTGGCAGTCCAGAAATTTATTTCTGAAATATAGAAAATAGGAAAACAATCAGTGCTGGGACAGCTGATTTTTTTTTCACATTTCTAATAATATGATTACTTTGACAAAGTAAAGACCAAACAGAAAAACACTTGTTTCAGTCATCACAGTTCACATATCTCTGAAGACCTTTTTTTTTTTTTTTCTATCCTGATTTAGATGTTAGTTTGCTCTTCACCTGAAAAGGTCATAAGTACCAGAGGCCATTTACACAATCAGCATCGTATTGAAGTTTTAGTATCTTAAAAGATTAAAGTATAAAGGAAGTGTCATATAGCCTAAATGAATAAAACCAAAAAAAGTTTCTCACATTTAATAATACACAACTAAAATGTGTTAGGTGTTTACTATTTGTCAGTCACTGTGCCATTTACTTTTCACAATAACTATTTGAGACTATTATCTTACTTTCTAAATGAGAAAATTAGAGTTTAGAGAAAACTTAGGGAGTTAGGTCACATAACTAGTATTGTGGACTTGAGATAAAAATTCATCTTTGTCTAATTATTGAACCAACACTCAAAATGAGTATATGCCTTTCAGAAAAAAAATTTTAAAAAAAGTTCAAAGACGGCCATTTTCTTTAGAATCCGATGAAACCAATTCCTTTTCAAGATGGTCCTACCTGCTCACTTTACATGTGAAGAAATTGAGGCCCAAAGAAGTTGTGATGTGACAACATGCATATAGTTAGTTAGTAGAACTGGAATTGGAATCCACATGTCTGAATCCTTCTGTAACAGCAATCTTTCTACTGCACCACTCAATTTAGACATGGGATTATATTTATGGATATAAAATCTGAATCAGTTTCCCAGCCTCCCCATATTTTCCAGTTCTGATGGCCACATTCCCTAGACATTATGCTCAGAATTAAGCCATCTTTCAAATCCTTACTGAGTACTTTCTATGTACTGTGGTCTCCTGGGCACTGGAGTTTGAAAGATGAATAAAGTATTATTTCTGCCTTCAGTGATATCACACTTAGTAGGGAGAGAAAGACATGAAGAGTTTAAAAAAGAGAAGTAATATTGCAGGTCATATATGTTAGTATCAACTGCTCTCTCTCAATCAACTTTCTCCCCATACTCACAGAATCCAATAAGAGAGAACTTGCATGTATAGACTTACAAGTTATTGTAAGTATTGTATTCTTTTCTCTTACAGTTTCTTTTTAGGTGGTAGAGGTTTGGTGTCAGAAATGTCAAACATTTTGGCTTACACTTACATTGGCTTATATAAACAAGAGAAAAAGAGGTATAAGAAAATTGACTGACATATTTACTTGAGGAATATGTATTTTCATCTTCTGCAGGTGTGCTTTTGGCAGCTTCTGTGTTGAGACTGCCAACTATTCAAATTAAAAACAAAACAAAACAAAACCAACATTCATTGTAGGCCTCCTATAGCTTTCTATAAACCTAATTGAGAGCTCACCTCCCACCAGGAAAAATGGTATTGATTGACTAGAAATAGAAATCAAAGGGAAAGA
>NW_006790311.1:3006202-3020788 GCF_000442215.2 Lipotes vexillifer | reverse complement strand
GGGAAAGAGGAAACAAGGGTATCATAATTTAGTGTAAATTTAGATGTAAGTAAAAGAAACCCCAATTAAATATGTCCTAAACAACAGTAGTCAGGATACAGAGTAAGTTCATTGATTTCACACCATGCTCAAGAAGCCAGGTTCTTTGCATCTCTCAGCTATGCCCTCCCAGGTATGGCTTCATCTTCTGGCTATTTTCACCAAGGCTGCATTAGGCCCAGGCATAATAGTGGAACACAACAACATCTAAGGGAAGAGGTGAGAGTAGTCTCTCTTTTCTATGGCTTCATCTAAAGAAAATACCTAAAACATCTCCAAAGATATTCTCATTCTATTCTTGGACCCCTAATTATGGCAAGAGGAATGGGGTTATATTTGGGTAAATCAGACTCACTCTCACAGCCATGGTCAGAATTAATATCCCCTGAGACACGTGGTTGCATAGACTTGGGAAAACACAGTTCTTTTAAGGAAGAAGAGAGGAATGGATGCCAGGTAACCAGGGCTGACTTTGTAGTTTGTGAGGACAGAGGAAAATGCAGGGAAGTCAGCCTCTTCTCCCCAAGGCTGCTGCCCCAACCCAAGGGACTGTCACACTGCACTGGGTCCAGAGCAAGTGAACGCCACGCCCCACCATTCTTGTCACTGAGTCACAAACACCCTGTGGCATTGCTGGCCCAAAGCAGGATGGCCACCACCTTGCTCCACCCCAAGAGACTACAATGTACATGTCCAAATCTGACTCTGGCCACTCCCACATCCAAGCGCCACTGAAGGCAGAATGCAAGGAAGTGTGTGGGCCTGTCCCACCCCCAATTTGAAGAGCAAACAAGGGTAGTAAACAGCTGAGAGCCCAATCCAAGGGGATGCAGAGGCAGCTGGAGTCAAGAACATTGGATTCAAAGCTCTCTGTCCTGGTGCACATACCATTGTCCAAGCTACTCCAATTCAAAGCACAAATCCAAAGAGAAAATTATTAGGGATTCCAAGATGGTGACTGCAGAGCATTAAACCCAAGCAGGAGGCCATTCTGAGTAGGGCTCTGTGTGATTGCACTTGTTCCGTGCCCATAAAGTTGGCCTGAGGAGTAGTCAGCCTACAGGGTCAGAGGATGGAAATTTGGGAGATACATGGGAAAACATCAGGAGCCGGACAAAGACAGAAGCCTTTGAGAAGGGAGCACCGAGGAACGGGGGAGCTGGTACATGGTATTTAGAGTTATCCTGCCAGCAAATGGTTGAGAGGAAAAGTGGCTCACCAAGAGTTAGAGGGAGGTAACACAGCTAATCCCTTTTGTACAATGAGACAGAGCAGTCAGGTGCCCTGGGAATTTACTGAAGACCATTCTGTATTTCCTCTCTGTTGTGACCCGATACAATCCAGGAAAAAAAAAAAGAGAGAGAGAAATAATGCTATTGAACCAAAATGGGGTGAAAGAAAGAGAAATGATTGCCAACTCATAAGGAAAGAGAGAATTCCTTATTTAAAGGGAATTATTAATGCATTTATTAATGCATTATTAATGCATTTCCCATATCCTGCCAAATCTTAAAAATGTTCCATGCAGTTTTGCATCAGGCACACCAACATACAGGAATTCCTCCCATGCAGGCTTCACCCAGCATGTCTGCGTAAGAGATTAGTCACATCCTACAGAAAAGGGTGATTTTCAAAGCTTTAGTTTTAATCTGGTGGGCATGGAATCCTCTGAAATGTTTTCCCTGAGTATTTAATGCTGGGCCCCTACATCCTTTCTATGTTGAAAAGTACCTGAGAGATAAAAATGCAAGCCCTTCCCATTTAACATTTATATAAAAGGGAGATATCCACTCTTCTCAAGGGGAGTCACTGACAGAGAGATTTATGTCCTGGGAGGTGCGTAGCCAAGCTGGGGTTGTAGAAGGATATCCCAATCCCATTCTTGTACCTCAGTCTAAGACTTGACACTTAACTGGAAAAGACCTGAAATAAAGTGTTCTGCTTAACCTATACTATGAATGAAAAAGAATAACTGAATTCTAGAAGGGAATACACCAATACTTTAGCTGTGTACAGTGGAGCCACAAGTGATTTTTATTTTTTCTCTGGCTTGTCTATTGTTCTTATTTCTATAATAAGACTGAGTTATTTTTAATAGAAAATCTATATACACATATCTATGCATATACATGCATACATAGATACACACATATACATTTATCATACACATAAGTACCTATACTCACATATTTACAAATACGTATACATTTATACCTGTACATTCATACAAAAATACATGCATACACACAGAGAGAATTTTTGAAATAAACCAAAACATTTTTATTTCTTTTCAGAAAAGGTAACTCAAAACAGTCAAGACATATGAAGCATCATGGAATCTAAGACTGACATGTGTTTTCTATCAAAGTGCCTTACATACTGTAATTACAACATGGTTCATGAAAGGAAGGGAGGAGGGAAGGAAGGAAGGGGGAAAAGGAGGGAGGGAGGGAAGTTTCTTTCTCATACTCTTTAAAGGAGGATTAGAAAACACTTTGATTCATAATAAACAGAGTTTAGAAAACCTCATAACTCTCATGAAGATGATTTTTTGGTTTGTTTATTTGTCTGTTTTTTAATGCCTAATTTTCCTCAGGCCTCACCACTCTGAGGACATTATTGTGGCATGCACACCATAGGTATGCTTCATTTAAGAATTTAGCACCCAGGCAGCTGGCAAGACATGTCAGCAATAACTGACATTTGAACACAAATATAAAGCAAAAAAAAGCAAAGCAGACAAAATATTTCACTATCCTATCATCAGAATATTATTTATCCAGAGTCTAAGCTTATTCAATCATACAGAAATGTCTATCAGGTTGCTTATCCAAGTGACTGCTCTGGGGGGTGCAGGAAGCAGGACACAACAATAGAACAGTTTGACACAAAGTAGGAGTCAAGATTGGGACTCCAGTGGCCCTAATCTCTAGCCTTGCGTTTTTATCTGGACATATTTACCTCCTAAAAGCCTCTTGTTCCACCATTAGATAACACTACTGTTGAGGTGAGTAACAATGTAATTGATAAGCATGTGATGGAAGTGAAAGCCTTTCCTTCTCTGGGATTTTCAGAGGAGAGTGCGAAAGACCACTGGAAGATGACGAGAATTTAGGGGCTCCTCCAGGGGGGTCTGGACAGAGTAAGCAAGGAGGAAGGGGCTGGGGTGTTGGAGACCACCTGGTTTTATCAAAGAAAAAAAAAAGGGGTCTGGGGTTCATTGTCAACTTCAGGAAATCCCTTAGCAGCAGGTAGGGAACATTCCTTTTGCAGAGCTTTTCAGGAAGATTTTTGAAGCAGTTTCTTCTACGTGTATGTCCAAGTAAGAGATAGAGGGTAGGGGTAGGGAACCAAAGCAAGATGCTCTTAAAACAAATGGATACCCACCATCCAGAAGTTTAAAATCTCAAGCAGTAACATTAGGGAGAAGTGGGTGTGTTTTGGGCATTGCTCCCTGGAGGAATAATCCCAGCTCTAACACCTCCCCATCTGGCTTCACACTGGGAATGCCACATGCCACTTTTACCTCTTTGCCTCTTCAAGCTTGTAGGTAAGATGGAGAGAAGGTTCTGAAGGAATGGCAAGATTTTCCTTAAAGTTTCAGAGAATTGGATTTTCACACTTGCTAAATGGGGCAGAAAGAGAAGCTAAAAAGGAATTGGAAGAGGAAGAGGTCCAGCTGGCTTCCTCAGATCAAGACACTGAAGTCCACCTCACACCAACTGTTAGAACAAAAATTGGGAATGGATAGAAGTTACAAGAGATCAATTCACATTCCAGAATGGCTGCTTTGATAACAGTGATATCTATAGAAATGCTCATGATATTCTCAGTTGGAAAGATTCTCCGAGATCCTTTAAAAATGTTCCATACCGTTGGGCTCATTGCCCACCCTAGCCCCATATTTCTAGGACGGAGGGGAGCACAAAATGAAATGTTTATTTTTCCTATTATCAATATTCTGTCTGTTAATATCATCTAGTGGTCCTTTGTTCTATGTTCTCCAAACTGGGTGGAGCAAAGCTTTTACAGATTACTGGAGACTGCCATTCTATGCCTCATTGAGACTTCCTGCCCATTTTCCCCCTCCATGTTGCATATTTCCCATTGCTGAAGTCCTTTGATTATGGATCTTAACTGACTAAATGAGTCTCAGCAAATGCTTAGAACAAACAGCTGGATCTTGAAATAACCAGTTTGAAGCTAAAAACACACATTGAGTGTACCCTTTTGTATTTGCTAATGAAGCTAGCCCCTGCACTTGCTGTAGAATCAAGTCAATGTGAACACAAGTATTAGATAGCCCAGGCCCCAGCCAAAGAGAAGCAAAATAACATGAAGACAGTATCATGTCTGTAACACATCCACAGTTCTCAATTTTGACTGGATGTTGTTATAATCTGAAGATCTTTTAGAACATATCTGTACACTATCTTTACCCCTAGCAAATTTATATAATCGGTCTGGGAGGGAGAAGTGACTAAAGGGCAGCCAGGTTGAAAATCTTTGCTGGTGACTCTAGGTAAGTAATGATGTAACATCAGTGAAAAGTAAAGGATGATGATTAGATACATTTTATGATGTCTAAACTCCTGCAGTGGGGTTGAGCTGTTAAAATGCTTTTCTTACAAGTCACTTCTTGGTTATCCATGCAAGTCAAAGGGCCAGTGAATCAGATAGTATGAGAGTTAATAAATTGAAAAAAAAAAAAGCAATAAAATCTAAATTTAACTCAAAGTCAAATTTAGAATTCAAAAGAAAACTAATGAAACTTAGCATGAACCAGACCCTGTGTTAAAAGCTATGAAAGATGCAGAAGAATAAATAAGGCATAGTGGCTATTTTTTTTTACAGCAATGTTTTATACTTTAATAATCTATGCAATCTTTACATTGTGGTCCTTAAATATTAATGTTTATTGCAATTACCTTAGGAGCTTGCTTTCCCAGCATCAAACTACCATGTTTTGTTTTGTTTTTTTTAACAACTTCATTGGAGTATAATTACTTTACAATAGTGTGTTAGTTTCTACTGTATAACAAAGTGAATCAGCTATACATACATCCCCATAACTCCTCCCTCTTGCATCTCCATCTCAACCTCCCTATCCCACCCCTCTTGGTGTACACAAAGCACCAAGCTGATCTCCCTGTGCTATGCGGCTGCATAATGATTATTTTAAAGGAGGTCAAATGTACTCACTTATACTTCCACTAAGAACTGAGCTCTATTCTATTCAAACTATTCTGCATAAGATTAAAAGGAGTAAAGACAGCAGACACCTTTCTTGCTTTCATGAAGTTTGCACTCAGAGTAAGACTGAAATAAATCTAAACAATAGAACAAACTGGTGAATATAACAAAAAAGAAGCAGACTCACAGATGGAAAACAAACTAGTGGCTGTCAGTGGGGAGACAGAGGGGGAGAGGCAATATAGGGGTAGAGGAGTAAAGAGGGACAAACTATTAGGGTATAAAATAAGCTACAAGGATGTGTTGTACAGCCAATATTTTATAATAAATATAAATAGAGCATACCTTTTGAAAATTGTGAATCACTATGTTGTACACCAGTAATTTATATAATATTGAACAACAAATATACTTCAATAAAAATGTGTATAATTCTGGATTACACTTACAATCCATCCATTCTTGGAACAGTGGTACAAAGGGACACTGAGAACCATTATTTTTTCATGTCTCAGGTCTCTAAATAGTGTCCCAAAGAGGTGTGTGCTAACAGTGAGGTCATGTCTAGAGCCCAGATTAGTTCAGGCTAGATCCATATTCCAGTCCTTCTAACATTGCTCTCTCTACATCCCTTCGTTCTGTCTAGTTTCCAAATAATCTGTACACTGCAGGTAGATGTAATCAGTTACCCTTTCTAATTCCAACTCCAAGAAATTTAATAGAGTTACCTATAAACAGCTTTGCCTTTCTACTATAAAAAATCACACATCTTATAAAAATTGAGATATAATTGATATATAACATTTTGTTAGTTTAAGGTGCACAGTGAGTTGATTAGATACATTTATGCAATGCAACATGATTACCACCAGTGTTAGCTAATACCTCCATCATGTCACATAATTATCATTTCTTTTTTGTGACAAGGACATTTAAAATCTAGGTTCTTAGCAACTTTGAAGTATGTAATACAATAGGGTTGACTATAATCACAATGGTATGCATTAGACCTCCAGAAATTATTCATCTTCTAACTTCAATTTATATTCTTTACCAACATCTCCCCAATACCCCCAGACCCTACCCCTGGTAACCATCAGTCTACTCTCTGTTTCTGAGTTTGGCTTTTTTTAGATTCCACATATAAATGAGATCATACAGTATTTGTCTTCTTCTGTCTGACTTATCTCACTTAGTATAATGCCCTCCAGTTCCTTGTTGTTTCAAAAGGCAGTTATTTCCTTCTTTTTCATGGTTGAATATTCATGTGTGTGTGTGTGTGTGTGTGTGTGTGTGTGTGTGCGTGTGTCATTTTCTTTATCCATTCATCCACTGACAGACATTTAAGTTGTCCCCATATTTTTGTGATTGTGAATAATGCTGCAATAAAGATGTGACTGCAGATATCTATTTCTTGCAGATATCCTGTTTTCATTTCCTTTGGATATATACCCAAAAGTGGGATTACTGGATCATATGGTAGTTTTATTTTAAATTTTAATTTAAAACGTTATTTTCATTTAAAAAATAATTGTTTTCCATAGTGGCAGAGCCAATGTATATTCCTGCAGGTGATGCACAAGGGTTTCCATTTCTCCACATCCTTGCCAATACTTGCTATCTCTTGTGTTCCTTATGAGAGTGATTCTTACAGGTATGAGGTGACTTCTTCCTGTGGCTTTGATCTGAATTTTCCTGGTGATTAGTGATGTTTAACATATGTTCATGTACCTATTGGCCATTTGCATGTCTTCTTTGGAAAAATATCTACTTAGTTCTTCTGTCCATTTTCTAAGTGGATTCTTTTTTGTTATTGAGTCATATGAGTTTGTTATATGTTTTGGATATTAATCCTTTATCAGATTGTTTGTAAATATTTTTTCCTAATCTGTAGGTTGCGTTTTCATTTTGTTGATTATCTCTTGCTGAACAAAAGCTTTTTCAGTCTGATATAGTCCTACTTGTTGATCTTTTGCTTTTGTCACTTGCTCTTTTCCTGTCATATCAAAAATCATTGTCAAGACCAATGTCAAGGATCTTTTTCCCTGTTTTGTTCTGGGAGTTTTATAATTTCAGGTCTTATTTTTAAGTCTAATCCATTTTGAGTTAGTTTTTGTGAGTGGTGTAAGATATGAGCTCAATTTTATTTTTCTGATGATTTAATCAGAGATATAGAGAGAATCTTAAAGCTCAACCAAAAAACCTTGGAGCAAATCAACAAATTCAGTAAAGTTGCATGATAGAAAATCAACATACAGAAATCAGTTGTGTTTCTATACATTAACAATTAAATATCTGAAAAATAAAGAAAAGAAAACAATCTCATTCACAACAACATCAAAAACAATAAAATACTTAGGAATAAATTTAGCCAAGGAGGTAAAATATTTCTACACTAAAAACTACAAGACATTAATGAAATAAATAGAAGACACAGACAAGTGGAAAGATATCCCATGTTCATGGATTCAAAGAATTAATATTTGGACTTCCCTGGTTGTGCAATGGTTAAGAATCCATCTGCTAGTGCAGGGGACATGGGTTCAATCCCTGGTCCAGGAAGATCCCACATGCTGCGGAGCAACTAAGCCCATGCACCACAACAACTGAGCCTGTGCTCTAGAGCCTGCGAGCCACAACTACCAAAGCTCACATGCCTAGAGCCTGTGCTCCACAACAAGCAGCAAGAGAAGCTGCTGCAATGAGAAGCCTGCCCACCACAATGAAGAGCAGCCCCCATTCGCCGTAACTAGAGAAAGCCCACACACAGCAAGAAAGACCCAACACAACCAAAAATAAAATAAAATAAAATAAATAAAATAAAAACAATTAATATTGTTAAAATGTTTATGCTATCCAAATTCACTGATAGATTTAATGCAATACCTATCAAAATTAAAATGGCATTTTTCACAGAAATAGAAAAAACAATCCTAAACTTTGTATGGAACTACAAAAGACCTTGAATAGCCAAAGCAATGCTGAGAAAGAAGAACAAAGCTGACAGCATCACACTCCTGATTTCAAACTATATTACCAAGCTATAGTAATCAAGACAATATGGTACTGGCATTAAAACAGACACATAGATAAATGGAACAGAATAGAGAGCCCAGAAATAAACTCTCATATATATGGTCAACTAGCATTTGACAAGAGAGCCAAGAATACTCAATGGGGAAAGGGTAGTCTCTTCAAGAAATAGTTTTGGGAAAACTGGATAATCACACATCTTTTCAATATGTGTCATATATAATGGGAGACAGTAAAAAGGTAGTAATTCTCAACTTGGCTGAATGTTGAAATAGCCCTGGGAGATGTTAAAAAATAACAAACATACATACAAACACATATGGATCACATCGCCAAAGATTCTAATTTAATTGTGGCTTGGATATTAGGATTTTTAAAAGCTACCAAAGTGATCTTATTATATAGCCAATATTGGGAACCACTGCTGTGAAAATAGTAGCTTAACATATCTTGGTTTGATTCTAAACAAGCTAGATGAACTTGAACAAATTACTTAACATTTTTATGTCTCAGTTTCCTTAAATTTAACGTGGGAATAATAATAGAATTTACCTCATAGACAGAGTGAGGAATGAGAGAATGCATATAAAAGTGCATAGAACTGTGCTTGACATGTATAGTTTTTTTTTTAAGTGTTACATATCATTTCAGTGAAATTAGTTTTATAATGATTTTATCACCCATTGTGAAAGGCAGTGCTTTCTTTCATTTGTCCTCAGTTTCAAACTTCTATAGGTCATTTCTCCTGGAACCTCTCCCCACTGCACTCCCCCCCCCAACAATATACATAAAACAACCCCATAACACACACAGCACTCTAGTATTCTAGACCGTAACAAATTTTCCATGGTATTTGAATTTTTTTATCAGATGTTACTAGGTGTCCCAACTGTAGGGATGGCCCCACTAACAGAAACTTTTGATTGGCTAAGTATTTCAGATTTTTAGAAGTGAGATCTTCAGATATTTCCACATTAGGACAATTATTTTCCTTTCATTTTTTTCCCATTTGACAAGAACAAAGTCACCTTTAAGCTAGCCAGGTTTGGGATAAAGGAGCAGAAAAGCTGATCACACATCTCTACCCCACCTCCACGAAGTTCACCCTCCCCTGGAATATGCCTCCACCACAGATATTGAGATGACTTGAGGCACCTACCTTAACTCTCTATACATGTACCTTCTGCTCCATTTCCTCATATCTTGATCTGGTGCTTCCCTTTCACTTCCTTCTAATTATGACCTGCTATAATCCTTCTTCCTGGGATTTTACCATTTATTTATATTTATATTTTTCAATTAATTAAACTCTTTTTGTAAGATTTTCATAACATTGGGAAAAAAAATAAAGACTAGTTATTAGTAAAGTGTATGGTGAGAGACCAGAATCCTTTTCTAATACTGAGGAGTTGCTATAGACCTAGCATCTCTCCATCTCTCAGTAGTTAATTTTCCAAGCGAAATACTTTTCATTCTTTGAGTCAACTTTTTTCCCAATTATTATTTTTTTTCCATAAGCAAAAGCTCATTTCCCATTTTCTGTATTTGTCACTTGAGGCCATAGTGAGAGTTGGGAAGGGGGCTGGCATGGCCTACGCACAATGGCAATTCAGAAGGCCCTTCTTCAGTTCCCAGCCCTGCAGTGTTCACTGTTTATACAAATCTGTGTGAGTCGTTTTACCTTTCTGCAGCTTAAGTGTAAAACTGGTAGATTGGAATAGATGACATTTAAGTTTACACCTAATACCCAGGAGTCCCTTATGTATCCATTTTTTAATTAACCTGTTTTTGCAAGAGTCTAATAGCTCAAACGTTTCAAACGTTCTCCTCAGAGGGGAGAGAAATGCAACAAAGCAAACAAAAAGGCCCCTGTCATCCAGAGGCTTACAATCTAGTTGGAAAAATGGATCCACATGTGAAAAGTGAATTGACTAAATCTGGTCCCTCTTCAGTGGTTTAAGTTCAGTATTGCCCACTGACTAAGTCAAAAACCCTGGAGAAAATACTGAAAACAGAACAAAACAAAAAAAACTCTAAAGGGTAACAAAAAAAAAGACTCTAAAGGGTAACAAAAAACGAAAAAACAAAGAAAAATTGTGCAGTGAAGTAAAAATAAATCTAACAACAGTGCAAGAGTGAGGTTTCTGTTTAATTTTTTTGTTTTGTTTGCAGTTTGCCCCAAGTCTGGGCCCCAGTCCTGGAGGTAGTATGGTTGAGGAAAACTTCAACACCAACCCTGTCTTTCTGGCCAGAGGAAACATGCAAAAACAAAGTTCTGGGATTGAAGAGAGCAAGAGAATATCCTAGAGCAGAGAACGCTCTCCCTTGATTCTGTGTCTGAATCCACACAACTATCAGCCAGCACAGCAAAAGCTTAAGAACTGGACTGAGGTTTGAACCACAGCCCCCAGAAGGGAAAACAAATCTTGCAGATGGGGCTTCCCTGGTGGCGCAGTGGTTGAGAGTCCACCCGCCGATGCAGGGGACACGGGTTCGTGCCCCGGTCTGGGAGGATCCCACGTGCCACGGAGCGGCTGGGCCCGTGAGCCATGGCCACTGAGCCTGTGCGTCCGGAGCCTGTGCTCCGCAACGGGAGAGGCCACAGCAGTGAGAGGCCCGCGTACCACAAAAAAAAAAAAAAAAATCTTGCAGTTGAGCTTATAGGGACTGCCTGCCTGCTAACACAAACAACTACAAAAGCAAAATTCTTTACAGTAAACTACAGCCTGCAGGTCAAGTCTGGGCCACTGTCTTTTTTTATAATTTGTTGTTGTTGTTGTTGTTGTGGAACACAGCGGTGCCCATTCATTTATGAATTATCAGAAGATCTGAGATGTTACACAGAGACAGTGTGGCCCACAACCTAAAATATTTACTAACTGGCCCTGTACAAAAATGTCTGGCAACCCCTGCTCTAGCAGATTCTAATGGCACCCAGAGTTTATATCACACACTATTCACAATGTCAAGAATAAAATAAAATACTTCTTGGCATATGAAAACCAGGAAAATGTGGTTGATTCTCAAGGAAAAATAAAATCAGATGTTGGAACTCTTAGACAAAGACTTTAAAGCAGTTTTCACAACTGTGCTCTATGAAGTGAAAGAAAACAATCTTTAAATGAATAAAAAGGTATGTGTTTTCAGCCCAGAAATAGACACTATGAAAGAAACAAAACAGAAATTTTAGAACTAAAGAAGTACAATATCTTAAATTTTTAAAAATCGTTGGATGGGTTCAACAGAGGAATGAAAATCATAAACTTGTGATCTTCAAGTCAGTAAACTTGAAGATAGATCAATAGAAATAATTCTATCTAAACAAGAGAGAAAAAGGATATTGAAATAAAATTAACAGAGGACTCAGAGACCTGTGAGACAATAGGAAAAGATCTGGCATCCATGTTATTTACTGAAGACCCAGAGGGAGAAGGGAAAGTGATTAGTATAAAAAAAAAATTGAAGATATAATGGCTGAAAATTTTCTAAATTTGGTTAAAGACATAAATTTTCAAATTCAAATCAAAATCCTAAAGAGTATAATCTATTAAGAGAAAAGGAGAAAAAATCCAGGCACATTATAATCATACTGCTGAAAGTTGGAAAAAGGAAAAATTATTATAAAGACACAGAAATAAACAACACATTATTTATAAAGGAACAGCAATTCAAATGATTGCAGATTTCTCACCAGAAGTCATTTTATTTTAGAACTGTCAATCTTGAATACATACTAGATTGAGAAAAGATCCAACTATAAGATGTCTACAAAAATCATGCTTTAAGTATATAGACAGTCTAAAGGTTAAAGGATCTTAAAAAACATACTTCTAAATATTCAGTGGGTCAAAGATGAAGCCTGGGGCTTCCCTGGTGGTGCCTGCCGATGCAGGGGACACATGTTCGTGCCCCGGTATGGGAGGATCCCGCTTGCCGCAGAGTGGCTGGTCCTGTCAGCCATGGCCGCTGGGCCTGCACATCCGGAGCCTGTGATCCACAACAGGAGAGGCCACAACAGTGAGAGGCCCATGTACCACAAAAAAAAAAAAAAAAAAGGATGAAGACTAAGAATCTCAAAAAAAATTAGAATATATTCTGAACCAATTGAAAATAAAAAATACAACATAAAAATTTTGTGAGATGCTGCTCAAGTAATGCTCAGAAAAACTTATAGCATTAAATACTTATATTAGAAAAGTATATTATAAATAGAAAAGGTATATTATATATAGAAATTATATATTATATTTGTCAAATAAATAATCTAAGCTTTTACCTTACCAAACTAAAAAAGAGCAAACTCAAATCAAGCAGAAAAAGAAATAATAAAAATAGATAAAAATGTCAATGAAATTAAAAGTAGAAAAACAATTGAGAATATCAATGACA
This sequence comes from Lipotes vexillifer, assembly GCF_000442215.2. Lineage (NCBI taxonomy): Eukaryota > Metazoa > Chordata > Mammalia > Artiodactyla > Lipotidae > Lipotes > Lipotes vexillifer. The sequence goes on along the minus strand of NW_006790311.1, from coordinate 3,008,134 downwards.
CCAAAGCTTTTTCTCTGTAAAGTTAAATAAAATTGTCAAACCTTTAGACAGATTAAAAAAAAAACAAAAACAACCAGGGAAGACCCATTATTACCTGCATTACCACAGTGGAACAAAAGAGGAGACCCACTTACACCCCCACATACAGGGAAAGGATAATAATGTAATATTGCAAACAATATTACACTCCAAAATTTGACAACTTAGATAAAATGGATCAATTTTTTGGAAAGACATAAACTGTCAAAATTCACATGAGAACAAGTTGACCACCAGAATTTATTAAACAAATTGAATAAATCTGTTAAGTAAATGTAAGTTGTAGGCACAATTCTTCCTGAAGAGAAAATTATAGATCCCTGTGGTTGTAGAGACAAATTCTTTTAAAAAGTTAAGAAAAATTATCACCAATTTTATGCAATCTCTTTCAGAAAATAGAAGAGGAGGAAAGACTTTCCCTCTCATTCTTTGAGGTCTGGATAAACCTGATACCAAAATGAAACAAACAATACAAGGAAAAAATAAAGCTGAAGACCCAATGAACCCTATGAACTTATATATAAAAATTCTTAACAAAATATTAGCAAATCACAGTGATAGATAGTATGGTATTGACCGAAGAACATTCACATAGATCAATGGAATTCAATACACAGTGCAATAATAGACCCACACAAATAGCACCGAATGATTTCTGCAAAGGAAGAAAAGTTATTCAATGGAGAAAGAGTAGTCTCTTTAACAAATGCTGTTGGAACAAATGGAGCTACATATACCAAAGAGGGGGAAAAAACCTTAACCTCAACTTAAATTTTACATATTATACAAAAATTAACTAAAAATGGATTGATCATAGATCTAAACCTTTTAAAAATTATAAAACTTTTAGAAGAAAACCTGAAGGAATATCTGTTTGATCCAGGGTTAGGCAGATTTCTTAGACTTGATACCAAAAGCACCATCCATAAAAAAACAAACTGATGCATTGGTAATTTCATCAAAATTTAAAACGCTTGATATGCAAAGACATTGTTAAGAAAATAAAGAGACAAGCCACAGTCTACAAAAATAAAAAAGTTAAAAACACATAATCAAACAAACGACTTCTATCTAGATTATAAAAATCACACTTTAAACTCAACATTAAGAGAACAAAAACCCAGTTAATAATCGTGGAAAATATTGAACAGACATTTAAACAAAGAGTATATATGAATGGCAAATAAACACATGAAAAGATGTTTAACATCATTGACCATTAGGGAAATGTAAATTAAACCAATTAAACCTATGATGAGATACCACTACACAAGTATTAGAATGACTAAAATTAAAAATGCTGGCAATACAAGAGCTGGTAAGGATACAGTACAACTGGCTCTCTTATGCCTCATTGCCAAAAATGAAAAACGGTACAGGCACTTTGGAAAACAGTTTGGCAATTTCTTGACCAGCAATCAGTCTTGGGTATTTAACTTAGAAATATTAAAGACAGAAAATAACGTTTGCATAAAAACTTGCACGTGGGCTTCCCTGATGGCGCAGTGGTTGAGAGTCCGCCTGCCGATGCAGGGGACACGGGTTCGTGCCCCGGTTCAGGAAGATCCCACATGCCACGGAGTGGCTGGGCCTGTGGGCCACGGCCGCTGAGCCTGCACGTCCGGAGCCTGTGCTCCACAATGGGAGAGGCCACAACAGTGAGAGACCCACGTACCACAAAAAACAAAACAAAAAAACAAAAAAACTTGCACATGAATGCTCATAGCAGCTTTCGTTGTAAGAGCCAAAAACTAGAATCAGTTCAGAAATCCTTCACCTAGTGAATATATAATCTGTGATACATCCATACAATGGATGCTGCTTAGCAGTACAAAGGAAGAAACTTTTGATACAGGCAACAACCTGGATGGATCTTAAGGGACTCAGGCTGCG
>NW_006790311.1:3004535-3006178 GCF_000442215.2 Lipotes vexillifer | reverse complement strand
GTGTGGGGAGATCAGTTTCCAAGGTTACATAAGGTTTGATTCAATTGATATAACACTTTCTAAATGAAACATTACAGCAATGGAGAACAAACCAGTGGTTGCCAGGGATGAAGGGGTGGAGGCAAGTTGCAATTTCTTTCTTTTTTTAAATTAATTTATTTTATTTTTGGCTGCATTGGGCCTTCATTGCTGTGCACAGGCTTTCTCTAGCTGTGGCTACTCTTCGTTGTGGTGCACGGACTTCTCGTTGCAGTGGCTTCTCTTGTTGCAGAACATGGGCTCTAGGTGCACGGGCTTCAGTAGTTGTGGTGCACGGGCTTAGTCGCTCCTCAGCATGTGGGATTTTCCCGGACCAGGGCTCGAACCCATGCCCCTGCATTGGCAGGTGGATTCTTAACCACTGCACCACCAGGGAAGCCCAACTTGCAATTTCAAAATTGATGGAACAGCCCGTTTTGAATTCTGTTAGGGATACACCTATGGGTGGAATCGCTGGATCATATAGTAATTCTATATTTAGCATTTTGAGGAATTGCTAATTTTTTTTCCACAAGGGCTGTACCTTTTTACATTCCCACAAGCCCATGCACAAGTGTTCCAATTTCTCCACATCCTCACCATACTTATTTTCTGTTTTGCTGGAAAACTACCTGTTTTAGTTTGCTAGGGCTATTATAACAAAATACCACAGACTGAGTGCCTTAACCAACAGAAATGTATCTTTTCACAGTTATGAAGGCTAGAAATCCAAAATCAAGGTTTTGTCATGTTTGTTTTTTTCTGAGGCCTTGCCTGGTCTTTCCTCTGTGCACACACATCCCTGGTGTTTCTTTACATATCCAAATTTGCTCTTATAAAATAAGACACTGGTCAGACTGGATTAGGGCCTACCCTATTGGCCTCATTTTGATTTAATTTCATCATTAAAGGTTCTATATCCAAATACAGTCATATTTTGAGGTGTATGGGTTTTGGAGTTCAATATATGGATTTCGAGAGGACACAGTTCAACTCATAACACCATCATAAAGTGTATGAAGTGGTATCTCATTACAATTTTGAACTACATTTCCTTAGTGACTAGTCATGCTAAGAATCTTTTCATATGCTTATTGGCCTGTCTTCTTTGGAGAAATGTCTATGTCTTTTGCTTGCTTTTTAAATTGGAGTGTTTGGTTTTTGTTTGTTTTTGAGTTGTAGAATTTCTTTGTATATTCTGAATATTATACCCTTATGAAAAGTAATTTCTCCCATTCCATAGTTGTCTTTTCACTTTCTTGATATTGTCCTTTGATGCACAAAAGTTTTTAATTTGATGAAATTCAATTTATTTTTCTTTTGTTGATCATGTTTTCATCATATTTAAAAACTCCATCGCTAAATCTAATGTCACAAAATTTTACCCCTATCTTTTCTTCTTAGAGCTTTATGGCTTTAGTTCTTATATTTAAGTGGTTGATCTACTTGAAGTTAATTTTATATGATATGTATATGATTTATATGATGTGTGTATGTATATATATGTATATATGTACATGTATGTATGTGTATACATTTGTGTGTATGTGTGTATGTGTGTGTGTGTGTGTGTTCATTCTTTAGCATGTGGAAACATCTAATTTTCCCAGAAATATTTGTGGAAG
>NW_006790311.1:2985675-3004525 GCF_000442215.2 Lipotes vexillifer | reverse complement strand
CTTTCCCTAATGAATGATGTCAGTGCCCTTGTTGAAAATCAGTTGGCCATAGATTTATTAGCTTAATTCTGGTCTCTCAGTTTATACCTATCTCATTGGTCTATATGTCTATCTTTATGCAGGTACCACATTAGTTTAATTATTGAAACTCTGTAGTAAGGTTTGAAATTGGGAAATAAGAATTCTAAACTTTGTTAATTTTTTCAAAGATTGTTTTGGTGATTTGGAGTCTCTTGCAATTTCATGTGAATTTGAGGACTAGCATTTCCATTTCCATAAAAAATAAGGCTGTTGAAATGTGCATGGACTGTAGATCACTTTGGGCATTATTGACATCTTAAGACTATTATATTTTTCCAATCCATGAATATGGGATGTGTTTTCAATTATTTATGTCTTCTTTAAATTCTACAATGTTTGTAGTTTTCAGTGTACAAGTCATTCACTTTGTTGAATAAATTTAATTCTAGGTATTTTATACTTTTCAATGCCATTGTAAATTAAACAGTTTTCTCAATTTCATTACTGAGTTGTTCATTGCTTGTGTATAGAAACACAACTAATATTTGTATGTTGATCTTGTGCCCTAAAAAGTTGCTTAATTTATTAGCTCTAGTAGTTTTCTTGTGGATTCTAAGGGATTTTCTACACAAATGATCATGTCATCTGCAAATAGATATAGTTTTACTTCTGCTTTCCAATTTCAATGTATTTTCTTTCTCTTTCTTCCTTTCTTCCTTTCTTCCTTTCTTTCTTTCTTTCTTTCTTTCTTTCTTTCTTTTTTCTTTCTTTCTTTCTTTCTTTCTTTCTCTTCCTTCCTTCCTTTCTTTCGTTGTTTCTTTCTTTTCTTTTCTTTTCTTTTTTTTGCTTAGTTGTTCTAGCTAGAGCTTCCAGTACAACATTGAATTACAGGTGAAAGTTAGCATCTTTTTCTGATTTTAGGGGGAAATTTTTCAGTCTTTCATCATTGAGTTTGATGTTAACAAGGAGTTTTTCATAAGTGTTCTTCATCATCTTGGGGAGTTTTCCTTCTACTTCTAGTTTTGTGAGTGTTTTTATTGTGAAAGTGTGTCAAATGTTACCAAGTAAATTTTCTGTGTCAGTTGAGCTGGATATATGTTTTATTTTTTTATTTATTCTATTAAAAGTAGTGTATTACATAGAGTTATTTTTTTTAAATGCTGAGTTACCCTTTTATTCTTGGGATAAACCCGACGTGGCTGTGGTGTATAATATTGTTAACATGCTGTTGTATTTGTTTTGCTAGCATTTTTGTTAAGTATTTTTGCATCTTTATTCAGGAGGAGCATTTTTCTCTAATTGTCTTTCTTGGTGATGTTTTCATCTCACTTTCATATCAGGATAATGTGGGCCTCATGCTATGAGTGAGAAACTGTTCTCTCTTCTATTTTTTAGGAAGAGTTTGAGAGGAACTTGTGCTAATTGTACTTCAAATTATTGGTAGAATTTTCCAGTGTAATCATCTTGTCCTGGACTTGTTTTATTGGGAAGATTTTTTATTACTGATGTAATTTCCTTACCTTTTATAGATATGGTTATATTTCCTAGTTTTTCTTGAGTCAGTTTTGGTAATTTGTGTGTTTCTAGGAACGTATGCATTTCATCTAAGTTATCCAATTTATTGGCATATAATTGTTCATGGCATTAGCTTATAATCCTTTTTATTTCTGTAAGATTCATGATAATGTCCCCTTTTTCATTTCTGGTTTTAGTTGTGTCTTCTCTCTCTTTTTATCTTATGAGTTTAGCTAAAGGTTTGCTAACTTTGTTGATCTTTTTAAAGAACCAACTTTTGCTTTTATTGTATTGTTTTTACTGTTTTTCTATTCTCTATTTCATTTGTATTGGCTCTAAGCTTTATTCATTCATTCTGCTATCTTTGGATTTAGACTTCTCTTCATTTTTCATTTTCTCAAAATATTAAGGTAGGTTATTGGTTTGAGATCTGTCTTCCTCTTTAATGTAGGTGTTTACAGCTACATATTTCCATCTGAGCATTGCTTTCTTTGTATCTTGTAAGTTTTATTATGCTGTGTTCTCATTTTCATTTATCTCTAAGTATTTTCTAATTATTCTTGTGATTTCTTCTTTTACTCATTGTTTAAAAGCATGTTGTTTAATTTCCACATATTTGTAAAATTTTCAGTTTTCCTTCTGTATTGATTTCTAGCTTCATTCTACTGTGGTCCAAGTAGATTCTTAGAATGATTTTAATCTTTTAAAATTTATTGAGAATTGTTTTACAGCTAAACATATTTCTTCCTTTATTTCTGTCAATATTTTCTTCATGCATTTTGGGCCTCTGTTGGTGCATATATGTTCATAATTATTATACGTTCTTGGTGAATTGACCATTTTATCAACATTTGATGTTCTTATGTGTCTCTTGTAACAATTTTTAACCTAACGTCTATTTTGTCTGATATTAGAATAGCCACACCAGCTATCTTCTGGTCAGTTTTTGCACAGAATATATTTTTTCATCCTTTAGCTTTCAATTTATTTGTGTTTTTGGAAGTAAAAATGATTTTCCTCCATCTGCATTGTGAGGTTATAAAAATACTTTTTAAATTATCTTTACAATTTTTTTTGTTACATTTTCCAAATATTCCATGATAAACCTATACTACTTTTATAATCACAAATCGTACTAATACAAATTCAAAGAAGAAAACTACTGTAAAAGTATAGAAGAGGAAAGATAATTCTAACAAATTTTACAAATCAAGTGAAAAATAAAAATCATTTTTCAGGAGCTAGTAATGTTTTTTTTTCTATTTGAATGAGGATAACCTACTAGCATTATAGAAATTCAGAAGATTAGAATACAATGATAGACTATATAAACATGAAGTTTTCATGAAGGAGATTAGTTTTATTTTAGTTTGACAAAGAGAAAAAGAAAAGGAGTTCCATGTGCAGTGAGATGACCTGAGCAAAGATACAGTTTGGAATTAGAAGGTACATTTGAAGGATACATTTTAGCGTGTGTGGTTTTTTTGCAAGACTGCCTTTCCTATTTTCTTTCAAGTATCTTATCTTTTCTGTAGGAGGGCAGTGGGATGGTGTCTCGAGCATAGTCTACACTGAATCACTGAATCATTTATTTCTTTACTATTTTGTAATAGATAGCTCAGAGGGCTATTACCCTTTCATAATAGAATTTTCTTTCAACTTATGCTAGGCTTCATATAAAATTAAAATTAGGGAATATGTAGTTAAGATCTTTGATTATCTTTGGAAGGCCAAGCCTATCTGACAGACTTCAGGATGGAGAAGGGCCAGAGGATCAGGGAGTCTTGCAATAGCACATGCTAAGTTAGGTCACTCTTTCTTAGCCTATTGGCAGCTCTATTTTCAGCTAACTCCGGGAGGCACACCTGAGTACAGATGCAAAGTTATGACTGATGCTGACATCTTCAGAAGTTCTGACACTGTGGGGAGGCATCTTCAGCTAGATTACATAATGTATAGCTGAATACATTTTTCTTCTTGTGATTATTTAGTGTTCTCAAATCCTAAAATTTCTGCCTGTAGTTTATTTTGCCATGATTTCCTGTGCCATATAATGTTCTCTTTCTTCCATGGATATGACACATGTCTTTTTTTCCTCAAGGAGCAGCATCCTTCTTTAACCAACTTACTAATGTAAAACTCTTAAAAAATAACATTTTTATCCTGGTCTTTGGATTTTATCATAGCAAAGGCTGCTTACAGGCATGAAAGAAACCTAGAGGTAGATGACTATTTAGAAGATTCAGATTAATCCCAAATTGACCTTGTTTTCCTTCAATTCTACCTCAGAACCTCTCAGTGGTTGCCCTGAGCTTTCCCATTATCTCCTAATTTGTCTTTTATTTATTTATTTATTTTTTATTGGAGTATAATTGCTTTACAATGGTGTGTTGGTTTCTGCTTTATAACAAAGTGAATCAGTTATATGTATACATATGTTCCCATATCTCTTCCCTCTTGCGTCTCCCTCCCTCCCACCCTCCCTATCCCAACCCTCCAGGCGGTCACAAAGCATTGAGCTGATCTCCCTGTGCTATGCGGCTGCTTCCCACTAGCTATCTACCTTACGTTTGGTAGTGTGTATATATCCATGCCTCTCTCTCGCTTTGTCACAGTTTACCCTTCTCCCTCCCCATATGGAACAGGATAGAAAGCCCAGAGATAAACCCACGCACATATGGTCACCTTATCTTTGATAAAGGAGGCAGGAATGTACAGTGGAGAAAGGATAGCCTCTTCAGTAAGTGGTGCTGGGAAAACTGGACAGGTACATGTAAAAGTATGAGATTAGATCACTCCCTAACACCATACACAAAAATAAGCTCAAGATGGATTAAAGACCTAAATGTAAGGCCAGAAACTATCAATCTCTTAGAGGAAAACATAGGCAGAACACTCTATGACATAAATCACAGCAAGATCCTTTTTGACCCACCTCCTAGAGAAATGAAAATAAAAACAAAAATAAATGGGACCTAATGAAACTAATTTGTCTTTTATATCATAATAGTCATACAACTGTTAAATCATGCCTTATCTATTCCTGGTAAAGGCTTCACACAGAAGACAATATTTGGTGGGGAACTTGAAGCAGAAGTAAAAATACCAAGAGCTATGTTTCGTTGAGCACTTACTGTATTTAATCCTCACAGCAACTTGTATATTAGTGCTATGTGTCCTCACTTATAGATGAGAAACTAAGGCAAAGACAGATTAAATAAATTGCCTATCATCATTCAGCTGGAAAGTAGCTTCACATTCATTCAGCAAGGCTTCAGAATTCAAATTCTAAATATAGTAATAAAAGCGTGTGAGGGACATTGTCCATACCAACAATGGGAAAACAGAATGCAAAGATACCAGTATATGAGGTCTTTGTTTTGAGTGAGAGTGAGGATTTTGGTGCCATTCAAATGTAAGTTATCTTAAGAGAGAAGCTGGAGGTGAAATGAAAAGTCTTGTCAACAATAACTGAGAGGACAATGAGGATTTAGAAATAGCCAGATAACATTAACCTCTGAATGTTACAGTATGAAATAAATGGGTCATAGATGAGATGTAAAATCATTTTAAAGGTACTGATTCTTTCCAAGTTTAAGACTTGACTGTAATCTGATTGAAGATATTAACTTTTAAAAGTTAATCCAAATATTTTTTCAACAATAGAACTATTCAGAGAGAAGAATCACATAGGCAAACAGCTATATTTTGTAATCAACAAAATCCAGGGGAAGAGAGTAGGTTTGACACCAAAACATTCATCAGAATATTAGAAAACGATGACACTGTTGGTACTATCATCAAACTAAGAAATTCAATGAGTTGCCTTTTTCATAGAACATCTTCTTTTTATCTAGTGAAATTGTATGTATAAATTTAATATATAATACAGAAGAAAGTAGAACTCTTTAAATAAGAAAGTCTTGAAGGACCTAGATCCCAAGGAACTCAGTTTCCTTTAATACCTGTAATAATGATATAATTATTCTATAACAAACTATACTTCTTTGTTGTAATTCTGAGTTCACTGTGAAACTTTCTGATTATGAAATGTTTTCCACGTAGATTTGATTGCAAGTAGGTGATACACTGAGCAGAAAATAGGTTCTTTTCCTGGTGCCTGGGATGTCTCTGTGCACAAAACAGTCCAGCTAACAGATTTATTTCTCATATAAATTAATATAGTAGTAGCTTATTCATTGATCTCTTTTTAGTGTAGTTAACATGAGTCAGTCTTAATTTGTTGTGCTATAATTGATCTTCTAATCCTTGAAAGCATGAAGATAAGACTTTTCTCTAGGTTACTCTACACCAGCTCGTGGGTATCTTCTTCAGAACAATTTATGTGCCATGCTAAGTTTCAATTTAATCTGTCAGCAATGGAGAGTCAACATTTTTTTGAGTAAGAGATTTGCATATATCTATTTTAGCAAATATTTAGAATTACTAAAGTTTGAATAGGAAGAGGGTAGGGAACTTTTCATCTATCTCACCTAATACTATATGATTAAAATCATGCAATATCATGCTTTGTACTATGTGCCCACACTATTTTAAATGCTACAGATACAATAATGAAGAAAACAGACAGAAATGTCTGTTTTCATAGCCCTTACATTCTAGAAGGATCTAAAGACAATACAGAAACCAAAAATAGAAAAAAAAAAAAAAAAACCAAAAAAAAAAAAAAAAACCAAAAAAAAAAAAAAAAACCAAAAAAAAAAAAAAAAACCAAAAAAAAAAAAAAAAACCAAAAAAAAAAAAAAAAACCAAAAAAAAAAAAAAAAACCAAAAAAAAAAAAAAAAACCAAAAAAAAAAAAAAAAACCAAAAAAAAAAAAAAAAACCAAAAAAAAAAAAAAAAACCAAAAAAAAAAAAAAAAACCAAAAAAAAAAAAAAAAACCAAAAAAAAAAAAAAAAAAAAAAAAGCCAAGTGTCATACAGAGCAGGGGTCAGCCACTTAGAACAAATCCAGCCTGCTACCTTTTTTGGAAATAAAGTTTTATTGAAGCATAGCCACTCTCATTTGTTTAAATATGTCTATGGATGAATTCATGCTACAATGGCAGAGTTGGATAGTAGCAACAGAGAGTATCTAGCATGCAAGTTTCAAATATTTACTATCTAGACCTGTTCAGAAAAAGTTTATGGACCCCTGCCCTGGTATAGAATATTATTTCAGTTTGCTGCAAATACAGTGGAGTAAATAAAGCTCAGAAAAGGAAAAGGATGTGGGGTAATTACTAATATATATCATAAAATAACAAACCAACATACTATAATCTATGCTGAACAAATGAATGCAGTGTTTGGGGAAAGCCTCTCTGAGAAGGTGTTAGCTGAGCAAATACCACTTACCTTCCAAATCAATCCAACGGACATTTTTATGGTTAATCTTTCTGTGTATAATCTCTCCAATCTAATTCAATGATAAATTCCTTGTATAAGTGCTGTGTTACTTTGTACTTGTACGACTGCAGAAGCTCTGTGGCTTAGCTGTTCAATATCCATCTCTCTCCCCAGTGACACATCCCACTCTATTTATCCAGATGGGCCTTTTTGAATGATTTCACTCCCTGCTCAAAAAGCTTCTGCAACTTCCCATTACTTACAGGATGAAAATCTGAAACATCTCCTTAGCCAAGATTCAACATCCTTCAAAATCTCTCATAGTAACCTAACCAGAATTATTTATCTTTCTACCCCTTAAAAGGCAGTCAAACTGTACTCCTCTTTGTTTCTCTGCCATTTCAAAGGTTTCAGGTTTACTTTGATGCCTGGCATGTCCCTCCTCCTCAGCCCTGCAGGATGCAATGAGAAGTATCAATTGAGCAGAAAACTGAAAGGGATGAGAAAGTGAGGCATGCAGATAGATTCCTGGGGGAAGAGCAGTCCAAGTGGAGTGCAGTGCACCTGCAAAAGCCCAGTCATGGGAGTGTGCTTCCCGTGTGTTTGAGGACCAACCAGGAGGCTGAGGTGGCTGGAGCATCACAGTGAAAGGAGACTGGAAAATTACATGAGAGGCATGGGAAGAGGCAGGGAAAAGATGGTGAGACTTTAGACTTGGACTCTGAGTGGGATGGGAACCACTGTGAGTGCTGAGGGGCTTGGAATAGACAGAGATGTGATCAGACTTCAGTTTTGGAAGAATCACTGGCTGTTGTGTTACATACAATAGACTATGCGGGTATGGGGTAAAAGAAGGGGACAGGTTAGCTGAATTTTTTTTTCTTTTTTTAAAAATTGAAGTATAGATAATTCACAATGCTGTGCCAGTCTCAGGTGTATAGCAAAATGATGATTATTATTTTATATATGTATATATTCTTTTTCAGATTCTTTTCCATTATAGATTATTGCAAGATATTGAATACAGTTTCCTGTGCTACACAGTAGGTCCTTGTTGCTTATCCATTTTATATATAGCAGTGTGTATATGTTAAACTCCTAATTTATCTCCCTACCCTCTACAATCTCCGTTGGTAACCATAAGTTTGTTTTCCATGTCTGTGAGCCTATTTCTGTTTTGTAGATAAGCTCATTTGTACCATTTCTTTTTTTTTTTTTTTGGTTTTTAGATTCCACATAAGTGATATCATATGATATTTGTCTTTCTTTGTCTGACTTATTTCACTTAATATGATAATGTCTAGGGCTATCCATGTTGCTGCAAATGGCAATATTTCATTCTTTGATATGGCTGAGTAATACTCTATTGGGTATACACACCACATCTTCTTTATCCATCCATCTGTCAAAGAACACTTAGGTTACTTCCATATTGTGGCTATTGTGAATAGTGCTGCTATGAACATTGAGGTGCATGTATATTTTCTAATTAGAGGTTACTCCAAATGTATTCCCTGGAGTGGAATTGTAGGATCATGTGGTAACTCTAATTTTAGTTTTTTAAGGAAAATAAATGACTGTCTAGTTTTCTCTGGAAAGCAGAATTCTAGTTGCTGATAATTTCCTTTGAGGATTTTTAAAGGATTGTTCCACTGTGCTCTAGAATCCAGTGATGCTATTGAGAAATCTGATGCTATTCTGATTCTTGATCTGTAGTATATAATTTTTTTCTCTGCATTTTTTTTTTTTTTTTTGCGGTACGAGGGCCTCTCACTGTTGTGGCCTCTCCCGTTGCAGCACACAGGCTCTGGATGCGCAGGCTCAGCGGCCATGGCTCAGGGGCCCAGCCGCTCCGCGGCATGTGGGATCCTCCCAGACTGGGGCACGAACCCGTGTCCCCTGCACCGGCAGGCGGACTCTCAACCACTGCGCCACCAGGGAATCCCTTTTCTCTACATTTTTGAAGGTTATTTTCTTTATTCCTAGTGTCCTACTATTTTGTGATATAGGTTTTACTTTTATAGTTTTTCTTTTTTAACGATGTGAGTCCTTTTTTAAATTTATTGTTTTGGGCATTTGGTTGCCCCTTTCAAGTTGGATTTTTAAAAATTACTGGATAATTTTATTCTCCCTGTTTTCTTAATTCTCTGGTTGTCTGGAATTCCTATTAATCTAAGACTGATACTTTAATTTAATTCTCTTTCTTCTTTTATAACTTCAACGCTGTCTTTTTATTCAGTTTTACGAGAAAGTTGCTTTATCTTTCCACACTTCTGTGAAGATTTAATATCTTTCATATTCTTCATTTCCAAGATTATTCTATTAATGCTCCTTTTATAGCATTTGTTCTGATTTTATGACTGCACTCTTTTCTTTTACATTTTGGAGGATATTCATGAGTACATTAGTGATTCTGGTGAAGTTTTCTTTTACTCTCTAGACCCTTTCATCCAATTTTTTTTTCTGTACATTTTCTTTGCTTTTTGACCCTTATATTAGAAGTCATCTTTAAAATTTTATTTTAATCTTGGTTGTTAATTCCCTTAAAAGGGAAATGTTAAAATGTTTTTAGGAAATTCTGTATGCACAGGCAGGTTTTGAAAAGAGGTAGACTTCATTGTGGAATGCTTAGGTAGGAATCTTAAAGTTTTCTTAGGAAAACCACTGACTGTAAATAATGATAGATCTTTTCTCTTATGGTCATCATTTCACCATGAGAAGAAGTCTGATATCCTGCCTTGCTTGTGTTAACTCTGGCTCTCAGGGTTCTGGAAGTCTACTTTAGTTATCTATTGCTACATAAATTAACCCCCAAATCAGTGACTTAAAATAACAACATTTAGCATCTCACAGTATCTGTGGTCAGGAATGTGGGTGCAGCTTATCTAGGACTTCTGGCTCTGGGTCTCTAACAATTAGGTTGAACAACAATCCCAGTTTGCCCAGCACTCTACTCCTAGTCTTAGCCATAAAAGCCTTGTATCCCAGGAAACCCCTTGGTCCTGGGGAAACTAGGACATCTTGTCATCCTACAACTCTGCAGTCATCATGGAGCTTAATTGGGAAAGCTCTTTCTAACTCACTCACAAGATTGTTTGTGGGATTCAGTCCCTCACAGTCTGCAGGACAGAGGTCTCCCTTACTTTCTTTCTAAGTGGACCTCTCCATGGAGCTTGCTACCTGAGACTGAGTGAACAGGAAGTCAAGAAAGAGCCTGCTAGAGTGCCAGCAAGACACAGTAACAGTTCTTGTCACTTAATGATGGAAATGACATCTCTTCACTTTGCCACATTCTATTTATTAGAAGCCAGTCTCCAGGCCCAGCCCACATGAGACAGACTGGGACCTGGGACCGGGACCCTTGCTGCAGCACTTGCACCTGGGTAAACATCTCCAGCAACAAAATACACAGAAACTCTAAGGGGCTAAAAGTAACTGCATGATGCACAATTGGGGCAAATCATGAACAATAAGATACAAAAAGACCAAAAACCCAGCTGCCACTTCTGAGGAGCAGGGAGGAAAAGCAGGGTACTGCACATGCCCCCTGCACTCCACACCACCAAAGGGGAGGGCAGACCACCTAAGCCACCCCTCCAGCCCGACCCCTGGACCTGCCCTTACCCTCACCCCAAATAAGGAACCAGCTTGTCTCCCATCAGGGAGTGAGCAAGGGAAACTCACTTGTTCTCGCTCCCTCCTGCTGCAGCAGGGACCCCAGTGAAGACTTTTCTGAGTTTCTTGTCTGGCCTCTTCTCACTTTCTATCAATTAAGGAGGCCAAGAGCCCTGGGTGGTAACATACACACCAGGGAGGGAGTGACCCATGAGGGTTTGGGTATAGGAAAGGGGAAATATTGGATGCTACAATAGAAGCTGCCCACTGCAGAGTCTATCTAATAAGGGAATGGAACGGTGAGGGAAAGGGACTCATGGGAGACTGTTACTAAATTTGTATGATTTCAATCACTGTCCCCAAAACAATCTCTCTATAACTCAACTCCTTTTTCAGAAAGTGAAATGCCTGTACTCTGCAGAGGGCCGGGATGTGGTGTCATCAGCTGTGTGGGGTGGGAGACGAGATGCAGGAGTAAAATGCATCTTATACAGATTTCCAAACAATCCTCCTGTTCCTTGTCCCGACAGTCACCCTAACTTCTAACCTGCTTAATCCTTCACCTCTTGGGTCTTTCCAGGTTTCTGAAACACAAGTTGGTCTGCCTATTTCCAATACCTATTCAGCTTTTCTCTATAAGGTATGTTAATTTTCTCTCATCTGCATACATGTAGTCCCATCCTTTGTCTTCTATTATTTTCTATCTTATTAACTTTTCCTGTGACCTTATGCTTTCTATAAAACATGACGTTTTAAGTGGAGATGTGGTGAACACCTGTTTAATCCTCTAGGTTAAATCAGAATCCCTATGATTTTCTTCAAATCTCTGTGAGACATCCTCTTTTCAACTCCCATGGTCATAGTTTTATTTATGCATCTCCAGTGTCTGGTTTAGTCACTAAAACATAATAGATATTTTAAAATAAATAATTGGATGGAACAAAATCAACGTGACTCTCTTGAACATAATGTGATCCAAAGTAATCAAGAAGTTTTGACATAATAAACAAACAAGCAAGCAAATCAAAAAATGTCACCGACATGTTGTCCTCAAGTCTTAAGAGGAAAAATAGGCAGGACATGAGAAACACCGTAGAATGTTTGATCTGAGAAACCACAGATGTTTTTCTGTTTTATGCACTTTTGGATCCCCCGTATCAAGAACACTGACTGCCATATAGTAGGTGTTCAATAAATGTGTTTTGTGTGTGTGTGCATGGATGTGTAGTGACAGGAGTACACTGTAAAATCAGAAGACTTGGCTGTGGAGTGAGAACAGCTGGATTACTTCAAGCAAGGTAGCCATCACACTTAGCCTTTTTTTTTTTTTTAGCTCTAAAACATTGACTCTGATATTTGCCCAAGGATATTTATTCTTTAGAGTATGAAATAGTATCACATTTTTTGAATGTGATCGTTGTTGCTCTGTGGACATTCTGGGATAAAGTATGTCAGTGAATGTGTACAAATCCCAGTGCCTAGTATTTTCTTAAAATATTTTTTCCTTTCCTAATGAACAAAGATTTCATTCAAAAAATTTGATACTATTTCATACTTTGTTACTGAATACAAGTTCCAAATACTTCAGATTATGTCTTATTTTAAGTGAGACATGGACAACAAACCTTTTCTCTCTCTAAGGATTGGGTATGTGTGCAGACAGGGAGAGGGAGTAATCATATGTAAGGATTTTAATGGTAACATGCCATGTAGCAGTGGGAGATTCCCTCATGCTGGCTAGAAGGTTGCAGAGAAACATATTTTTTCCCTGGAATGAACTGTGATTTTCTTGTCATTAGAGTCGATCATCTCTTGTTACTCATTTAAGAGACATGGTGCTCCCTGTATCCAAGACCCTGATGCAATTCTGCTGCCCTCCCTACATCCCTCCACACTGACCACTTGCTGACCTCAGCCATATAAGTCAAAGTTGGAGCTAATAAATGCTGGCAGATACCTAAACTCTTAATTGAATCTCTAGGTTTTTATTGACTTTTCCCACTTTGTCCTTCCTCCCTTCTTTCTATCTCCCTTGTTCTAGAAAGAAATTTTGTTGTTGTTGTTTTCTTGTTTTGTTTTGTTTTTTTAGTGAATAAAAAATATTTAGGTGGCTGGCATCCCCAAAGCGGTAGTGACTGCACTATGCATTAGCTTGAAAGTTCATTCCCAGCTTAATAAGCCTGAAGAGAAATGGATGCACTTTGGCTAAACCAGGAAAGCTGATTGCCACCTACAGAGCTAATCCATCTTCATAGCAGATGGATGTCAAAGATATTCAAGAGCAGATACACCCAAGGTCATGTCAATTAGTTGTGGAGCAAAGCTTGACTAGAAGGTAATTTGAAATATAAACAGGCTTCACTTCCCAAACCTAGACTCATAATGAACAACTTACATAGGCGAAAGGCTTTGGAAAGACATCCACCCTCTTCCAGGGTGTGAGGGAACCTGGTGATAAGTTCTTCATAAAATGATGCATCTATTTGGAGGAATTATCAGCACAGAGGGAACTTATGGACACGTCACTCTCTCTTTAACTCTTTTGCTGCTTTTTTTGTTTTCTTTACTTGCCTTGTCAGGCTCAACTTGATGCCAAAGGACAGATGTTAATTCTTCCTAATTCTCAAAAAGGAAACTACGGATGATAAAATGAAAGGCATTAAACAGTTAGCATATATTTAGTCCCAAGAATGGGATGATGCTAAGCTCTAGAGGAAGTTGTATGTACTACCTCTTCAACAATCTCCTTTTAAAATTGAACACCAGTAGCCAGAGTTCACAGGCAGCATCCCCACATATATGAATTCTCATCTCACAGAAGGCAGTAGCTGCACAGATTCTTAGCTCATACGATCTAACTTTTGGAAACTACTGATTGAACTTTGTCAGACAGTTTCCAACAATTAGTGGTGAGTAGTAATATATGCATGTCATCAGTAGGATATGTGATCACTTCTATTTAAAACTTTCATTTACTTATTCAGTACAAACAGGCTAGTAAAGTCATCAGGTGATGTTGCCCAATGGCTTTACTAATGGTCAAGTTTGGTTGCATCTTGGTTTCTGAGTAACCAAGCCTGTGCCACATAGAGAAGCATATTCTGGACCAGGTTAAGGCCCCGAGGTTCTTTGATTTCCCTGGTGTCATCTCAGGCTAAGTGGGTAAATTTGTCCAGGGGAGGAGATCACAGAAAGTAGAATAAATCAGAATAATTGTTTAAGTCCAAGAATATAAACTTTTGCAGGAGCAACATTATCGGCAAGAACCTTTGTCATTGCCACCTTTTGTAGACAGCCCCCTGCTGTGTCTATAGCCCATCTTGTGCTCAGGTTTTTCCATTTTGCTGGGAGTTCTGTTAGGCTAATTTAATATTTTAAAACTCTGTCACCATTGTTCTTATTTAATAAATAACTAATCAGTTCTGCAGTGTGTTGTGCCCTGCTGTTGTTAGCAAAGCTAAAATTGGACATTTTGATTAATTTTTCTGTTTTTCAGCAGTATGTTCTGATAATTTCTAATATACTGACCCTACAATATTTGAATGCACGTTCTGAGTCTAATGTTGTTCCTCGTGGCAGGTGTTCCGTTATGGAGACGATACATTTCCAGGATGAAAATGTCATCAGTGTATAACAAGCATGTTAAGACTTTTGCAAAGCCCAGAGAACGAATATCCAGAGCATATGACATTGGGAATATTTCCATGAATAAATGCCTCAGCAATAAAACATGCTATAGAATTTCAGGAAGATTTTCCTAGGGGAAACAACTTCAAAATGTACTGATATTCCTCTTATAGTCATAATCACTTCTCATACTCTCTACAAACTTCCATCACTTTCGAGTCAGTTATCCATTGATTCTTTTATCCATTTTGAACATTATACATCATATATGGATGCCCTATCATAATCCTGTTATATCCCTATTTTCAGAATACCCAAAGTAACAGGAAAATATATATTTAATTGGTGTGGGGATTATAGTCATATTGAAAATAATAATCAATTTTAAGATTGCTAAAGTTTTGCTGTGGTTCCTTTAGACATCCAACTGCACTACAGTCTTTAAATATATTTCATTTATGAAAATATAATATGGATTCAAATATTCAAAATACCTGCATTGCATAAAATGAAGTTATCTTTACAGAGTAATAATAATAATAATTTATAGATAATAATAATAACAATGGATAACATCTATTTAAAGCATTGTGCATAAGCTTCTCTTGCAATGTTTTGCAATGCTGGAAGATTCATTGGTTTACTCAAAATACTTGGTTGTTACATTGCCCATTGAGTTTACCTTTTAATGTGGTGAAAGCACATGATACCATGTTGCACTAAGTGGAGGAACACAAATTCTTGCTTAGGTTTCCCTTGCCAGAAGAAAGATCATTGTTAGAAACTATTCAGTCTCTCTGCTTCAGTGAATGAGAGACACTGAAACGGGGGAAAGACACATCTCAGGTAATGGAAGAAGTTGGACCATATAAGGCTTCAGAAGGATATTCTGAAATATGGTGTAGCACCAACCTTCAGGTAGTGTGTTCTTCAGTTATAAATGTCATGAGCCCCTAGAGAAGTGACATATACCTCTAGACTGAAATATACACACATACAAGGGGGTAAATAAGTTTAAGGTATACTGGATGAAATAAATAGATTTATACCGCAGAACTTCTCATAGCTTTTAAGGTAGTATTGTGAATCTTCAAAAAGTTGATAGACAATTAGCTTTTGTTTTATTTTACTTTATTTTTTTTAAAGTTTAATTTTTATTGGGGTAGAGTTGATTTAAAATGTTGTGTTAGTTTCTGCTGTACAGCAAAGCGAAAAAGTTACACATACACATATACACTCTGTTTTAGATTCTTTTCCCATATAGGTCATTACAGAGTATTGAGTAGAGTTCCCTGTGTTATACAGTAGATCTTCATTAGTTATCTATTTTATATATAGTAGTATGTATAGCTTTTGTTTTAAACCAGTCTCTCTCTCCTCTCTCTCTCTCTCTCTCTCTCTCTCTCTCTCTCTCTCTCTCTCTCTCTCTTTTTTCTCCTTCTGTCTTTGCAAGGCAGAAGGACTAATTTTTTGGAATCTTACTCTGGAAAATAGTATTTTAGAACATTTGAGTGTTATTTACAATTAGACATACAATAGGGCTTATTAAACACCTGCTGGTTTATTTATTTAAGATGATACTGCACCTTGCTAAAAAATAATAATCAAATAGCTGAAAATAAATGACAGTGTAAAAGAAATTTTTTCTAATGAAATAAGGCACTGGGCCTAGAAAAGCAAAAGAACAATATAAACCCTACCAACATTTGCTCATAGAAAAAATATCCAACCTATTATCTCAGAGATTGTTATGAAGTCCACATATGATGGATTATATAAAAGAGATTTATCAATTTTTAAACGATAAGAAATTACTTATTCTTAGATAGGCAATATATTAGCAATACTTGAAGTTGTAAGATCAGAGCTAAAATGCCAACACTATCAATGATCCTGCAGGTGATCTGGTAAAACAATCTTACATATTACACAGGATTGATACAAAACTTAAATGACATGACAGATATGTACTTGATAAACCTTAAAACACCATAACAAAATTTCTCAAATTGAGATTCATGGACATACACTCAAGAACGCACTCTGAGTTTTGTTTCGCAATTTATTTCAATACATTCTTACAAAATTTACTTCTTATAGAATTTACAGAATTTACTTTTACTTTACAACACTACTTTACAATGCTAATATTCTATCAGAAGACAGTTTCAAAGTATAAGTCTTTATTAAGTCTGTGTTTTTCATGTTGAAATTCATGGCTGTATTCTTGAAGTGTGTGAAAAATAACTTTCTTTAAAATGGCTCTTGGAACACACAATTTTGAGAATCTCTGCCCTATAATTAATACATATATAAAGATATCAATTGAATTTTTAAGAGCACCTTATAAAGATGCTTGTAGACAGGGGAAATGGACCAACTTCCTCTATATCTCTTAAACAACTTCACAAAGACATTATTTAGAAATTTTACTCTAAGAAGTCATGCCTAGGAGTTCACAGGATTGTTAAACATGCAACATCAGTAAAGTATTCACTATTCAAAAGAAAGATGTATGATAGGTCTGTAACATGGTAAGCTGAGATGCTTAGGATGCTTTTAATTAAAAGTAATTAAATACTTTTAATTTAGAAAAAGTATTGAAGAAGTTAAGTATATGTTATGACTTTATATCATCACCAATGAGACAGTTAACATTTTTTTTACAAATTTTAAATTAACTGCCACATTGTGGCAATGTCATCCTTTGTTGAATGTCTGGGATTTCTCTGCTTTCAAAGCCCTGACAAACACTTGCAGTTTTCCAGTCCCCAGATGCGACTTCCTCTTCAAAAAGTACACAGGCAGAGTTCCAATTATAGTAGTCACCAAGGTGCTCAGAGTCCCTGGCACTGAGACATTAGTGAAGAAAACTCTCTCCAGGTAAGCTCCTGTGTTTCCTCAGCTTTGACATTGCAGGTCTCTCTACCTCAGGTGTGCTCCCTACAGCACACAGGCTAATCTCAGTAGGAGAGGGAGGATTCGCAGAGGGTCCATGTCAACAACTGGCACAGGTGTGAGTGTCCTTGAGACCAACCAATGGCCTGGAGTATCTTCTAGAAGCTTCCATAATTCTGGCAGTAAAGGTAAGGATTCTGGTACTATTAATATTTGAAAGTGAAACTATCAGTTACCACTCCTGATCTGAAGCTTTGGGTATCTCATGAACAGGCTCTGTGATTCTGATATATATATATATATATATAGATAGATAGATAGATAGATATAGATATAGATATAGATATAGATATAGATATAGATATCTTTCTTGTTAACAGTACAGGACACAGTTCCCCTGAACTGTGTTAGAACAAGTTATGAAATATTAATAGAGCTAAATATTTCTAGTTAATAAGAACTCCTTTCTTTGAAAGTAAAATATATGGGGTTCCTAAGGACAACATGTACTCAGAGCAGGTAAAACAATTGAATAAATTCAAATGTAAACTAGATTTGGACACTTCTCTTGTTTCCATGCTATTATTGTTATCATTTTTTCTGTTACAATTGGCATCATTTTCCTTACAATTTTTAAAGCCTAATGGGTTTATTTTTTGTGTGAAGGCATACAAATTAAAGGACCTCCATAGGGGAAGAACAGATGATATTGTGACTGATTTTAGACTCAATTTATTTTGAAAAGATCACCTTGAATAAGCATACTACTGCAGGCACAAAACTAATAATTATGACCAAACATTTATTGAGCACCTTCTACAAGGCAGGTGTTGGTGCAAATACTTTGAATTTTACTCATACAATAAGCTCTATTTTTAAATTTAAAAATTCTCATACTGTTAAGTAAGAAGGTGTCAGATCTGGAATTCAAACTCAAGCAATCAGGTTTCCTACAGTTTTAAGGACCAACAGTCTACACATACAAGGATAGATTGAATATTAAAGCCAGCTTATTCCTGCTTTTATTCTAGTATTTTTAAAGGTGGTGGATCAGAGGAGAAGAAGCATTGCACTGAGAAACTAAAAGAGGACATGGATTTGAGTTTTAACATTACCATTAATAACTATACAACTTGAGGAAGTCACTTGACCCTCTGGGCTCCATTTTACTAATTTGAAATGAGATAGTTGGGTTAAATCTGGGATAGCAAACAAGATGCTAATCCCCTAGTCTATATTCTTGTTATAAATCATAATCCACCCTTCTACTGACTTTGAGCATAGAATTACAACCTTCTCAGCTCAGCTTTCCACATAATCACTTTTGATTGATTGAGGCTGGTGTGTGAGATAAAACCTAGCTTTCACCCCTAGACAATATGATACATAAGCTCTCTTCTTGTTCTAATATTAAATGGTTCTTTACACTTAATAACATAATTTTACAATGGGGGGAGGATGTATGTGCTTTAAAATGGAGACAAGCAGAGAGCTCTGCTGATGGATTGGGAATAGAGGCAACTAAGCACTGAAAAACATGAAGACACCATCTGAGTCTTGGAAAACATTTTCAAGGCTGACTCATGCCTATGTCTTGAGCAGTAGGAAGCCATCCCCAGTGAGAAAATTAACTCCCCCATCTAGTCCCTACTCACTTTCTCAGCATGAAGCCAGAACAATGAATTTATTACCAGTACAATGAATTATTTCATTTAATCACAGGCTTGGATCTTGTGGTTGCATCTTCTCTCTAATTGTTCCATTTCCTGTGTATGTTAATTGGTCCTTATCCACAATCTCACATTTGCTTTCAGACCACATGCTA
>NW_006790311.1:2980262-2985665 GCF_000442215.2 Lipotes vexillifer | reverse complement strand
CAGGAATGTTATCCTGTATTATATTTAGACAGCCACATGCATTTGGATTCCTAATAAAGATAATTCAATGATAGTATAATAAAGAAAGCAAAGGAGTAGGAAGAAGGAGAAGAAAACCTTTGATAGTCACATAATTCAAGACACTTTTTAGTTTAATCCATTGGAGAAAGACTTACATATGATTAGGACTTAATGGCTTTAATTTTTTTTTTCTTTTTTTTGCGGTACACAGGCCTCTCACTGTTGTGACCCCTCCCGTTGTGGAGCACAGGCTCCGGACACGCAGGCTCAGCAGCCATGGCTCACGGGCCCAGCTGCTCCGTGGCATGTAGGATCTTCCCAGACCGGGGCACGAACCCGTGTCCCCTGCATCGGCAGGCGGACTCTCAACCACTGCGCCACCAGGGAAGCTCTGGCTTTAAAATTTGAAAATGAATTATGTGTGTTCCTACTGTTTTCTCTTTATTAAAACCCTTCTTTCTCAAAATAATCTCTCTAATTTCTTGCAGCTGATTTTTTTTTTAAGTGCCTGTATCTTGTGTAAATCTCTCTCTACTGAAAACGTCAAGGGATAACCAGGATGAGGCATAGGGAAAAGCAGGGTATGTAAGACTGCTCAGACATGCCTTGAATCTTATGAAGGCCAGAGGTTTCAGGGGTTTGAAGATAGCTTGTTTCTGAATGTATCATCTTTGAGCTCCCAAGGCAGTAAGCTGGATAAAGATTCAGAAGTTCAAGGTCCTGGCCTAACTCATCATACCAATCAAATAAAAACCAGACAATACATGGTTTCTTTCAGAAAAGCTGAGAAGAGCAAATGCCATTAAAAAGAAAAGATAACACATTTCTATTTTTAGGTATGATGGAGTAGTTTGTATCAGCTAAATCCTTCAGTGGAGATTAAAATTTTTTTAAAAAAGCTGGATTGGAAAGACCAGAGAGAGGGGAACATATTGCATTAAGAAAAAAGTTCTTCACTGCTTCTTCCATTTGGGGATTTTCCAATGCATAACATGAGACATAAAGGGAAAGCAGGACACAGTAGACAAAGCCTTTTGGAAACAACATGGGACAGAAAAAACACACTGTTAAGGATTAGAGCTAACAAATTAGCAAATACTTGTGGAGCCAAGAACATGGAGAAAAGGACACTAGAAAGATGTGAGATAAACATTCTGTGTGATTTTTGTTCTCAAAACCTTGCTGTATCCTATGTTACATAGGATAAAGAGAACACAAAAAAGAAAGTGGCTTCCAAGAAAATAAAACTAAGCAGAGCTTTTGGCAGTGTAATAGAGCAGTGCAATAAAAAATTGTAATTCAGCATCCTTCAAAGGGAAGATGGTCCCTGGAAATATCTCCAGCTTTTATTTTAGAAGTGTGAAGCATTAGGTCTCAGAATTAAAAGCAAATTAGAAATAAGTACACCATCAAAAGTCTGAAATTCATCATTTTATCATCTCAGTCCCTTGATAAATAAACTTGATGTGCTTCCTCTCAAACTGCAAGTCAGAAGAAAATTAAGTTTTCTCAGGAGGAAGACACATCATCCAAAGACTATACTATTTGCCACACATAATGTTCATTATCCAAATAAAAATTATCAGGAATACTAGGATACAGAACAAGTCACTGAAAAGTGGTAGAAATGAAAAAAATAATATTTGAAGAGAATCATTAGCATTCTATAACACAGGACTTATTTGACACAGAGTTTAAAATAACTACCTTTAAAATATTCAAATTAATGAAAAGGTATAGAATTTTCCCAGGGAACTATAATCTATAAATGATATAGCGAAATACAAATTAGAAACAAAAATATAATTACTAAGATAATACTTCAATAGATGAATATATTAGTAGGTTAGACAATATAAAAGAGAAGATTGCTAAAGTGGAAGATACATAACTTGAAGATATTCAGACAAAGCATATGAGGTAGAAGAACACTATGAGACACACCAAAAGTTTAACAGTGTGCAACTGAAACATCAAAAGGCAATAACATGGCCGTTGGGCCTGTGCGTCCGGAGCCTGTGCTCCGCAGTGGGAGAGACCACAATAGTGAGAGGCCTGCATACAGCAAATAAATAAACAAAAATGAAGATACAATATTTGAAGAAATGATGGCTGAGAATTTTCCAAAACTTATAAAAGAAATAAAGACCCATTTTAAGGAGTTCTATAAATTTCATGTATAAAAAGTACAAATAAAAACACACCTAGGCATTTTGTTGTTAGAATGATAAATACCAAAGTCAAATAAAGCATATTGAAAACATTCAGAGAAAAAGAGACATATCACCCTCAATATATAATGATAAGACCACAGTTATCATTTAGCCAGAACTAAGTCATAATTATATATTTACAGTATGAAAAATTAATAATGTCTGACCTATAAGTCCACACCCAGGAAGAATATGTTTCAGTAGAAAAGGTGAATTTCTGCTGCTTGATATGATAGAGTAACTGGCATAAAACTGGCTCCCCTGTTGTAAACAATTATAAATTGGACAGAATGCATGAGGACTGTTTAAAATTATTTGACAGAGCAAAGCACTTAATCCTTGAGTAGAAGGAAACTCATGAGTTGAGCTCCATGTTTACAGTGACTCTTTAATTGAGCTCCATTTTCCAACTACAGCAAAGTGAGCTGGAATGAATCATGGTGGCCCTTAAGAATTGAGGAAGCAGAAAACAATATTCATAACAACTGACAAGTCTGAAATGTCTAACATCTGACTTGTCTGGGATGTTAGTCACCAATAGATACATAAAAGCAACTTGATAAAATTCAACACCTGCACGAACTTTCAGCAAACAAGAATGGAAAAGAACATTCTCAAACTGACAAAGAATTACTCTGATAAACTTTCAGCTAATATTATACATAACAGGGCTTCCCTGGTGGTGCAGTGGTTGGGAATCCGCCTGCAGATGCAGGGGATGTGGGTTCGTGCCCTGGTCCGGGAAGATCCCACATGCCACAGAGTGGCTGGGCCCGTGAGCCATGGCTGCTGAGCCTGTGCATCCGGAGCCTGTGCTCCGCAACGGGAGAGGCCACAACAGTGAGAGGCCCACGTACCACAAGAAAAAAAAAATTTATACATAACAATGAATGACTAAATGATTTCTAGCTAAGATCGAGCAGATAAAACACAAGAATGCCTGCTTCAATACTTCTATTATGTATCATGGTGGCGGTCCTAGATAATGCAATAAAGCAATAAAGCAATAAACAAACAAACACCAGAAAAGAAGCAACAATCTAGAATATACAAAACATCTTTGAAAAATAACAAAGTTGGAGCATTTACACTACCTGACATCAAGGCACTATGATACTGGCATATTAGCACAGAATTGAAAGTTCAGAAATAGACCTACACACATATATAATCAATTAATCTTTAAAAAGATGGGAACTTAATTTAGACAAGAAACAGAAGATTTTTCAACGAAACGTGCTGGAATAATTATATATCCATATGCAAAAATATGAGGTTTGATCCATATCTCACACCATCTATAAAAATTAACTCCAAACAGATTATAGACCTAAATGTAAAACTTACATTTTTTAAACTTCTAGAATAAAAGAAGAAAATCATTATGACTTTAAGGTAGCCAAATAATTCTTATATATAATATAAAAAGCATAATTCATAAAGGAATTTATACATTGGATTTTGTCAAAATTAAGGATTCTCCTCTTTGAAGCACATTGAGAGAGTGTGAAAAGAAAAACTACAGATTGGTAGAAAATATTTGCAAATCACATAAACAATGAATACATTGATCCAGATTATGTAAAGATTTCTTAAAATTCAATAATGAGAAAACAACCCAATACAAATAGCAAAGTATTTGAATGGATATTTTATCAAAGGAGATATATAGATCATAATAGCAAGTGTAAATAATCCCAGTATTCAAGAGAGAAATGTTAATTAAAGCCACAATGACATAACCCTACACATCTGTTAAAGTGTATAAATTTAAAACACTGACCAGGTGTTGGAGAGGAAATGGTGTCACTCTACCTCTTACACTGCTGATCTAAATGCAAAATGGTACCACCACTTTGGAAAACAGTTTGGTAGTGTCTTTAAACAGTTAAACATTCACTTAACATATGATCCAACCATTCAAATCTTAGGTATTTACCCAAGAGAAATAAAATCTTATACCTATGCAAAGACTTGTTGTTCATATCAGCTCTATCTGTAACAGACATAATCTGAATACAAATCAAAAATCCAACAAGAAGTGTGTGGGTAAACAAACTGCGGTGTAACCAGGTAATATATAACTATTCTGCAATAAAACAAATGAACAGGAAGAGTACACAACGTGTAATTTCATTCATGTAAAATAATAGAAAATGTAAACAAATCTGTAGTAGCAGAAAGCAGGTCAGTAATTGGAGTTAAGGAGATGAGGAGAAGGGCGGGAGGGAAAGATTGCAACGGAGCTCAAGGAAACTTTGGGGGAAGGTGATGTATATTTCATTACCTTGAAATGATGATGGTTTTGAGGATGTATGTATATGTTTGTCCCAACTTATCAAATTGTACAGTTTAAGCTTGAGTAATTGTTAATATCAATTATACTTCAACAAAGCTGCTTTAAAATAAAAATAAAAACAAAGATGGCAAACATATAGGTTATTAGGATTGTAGGCTGGGAATATTTTGTACCAAGTAAATTCAGGCAACTAAATGAATGTCTCTGAATGATCATAGATTGAAGTATCAGTTTTATGACTTTGATACAAAGGAACAGAAACCATAGCACATCATTTTTATCATTTTTAATGGTCTTTCTAATAATCTTTAATACTAATTTTAAGCCTTTTAGTAAAATTTGGGGGCAGAGTAAAGGGAGGCTGGGAAAAAATGGAACTTTACTTCTAATCTCACATTTTTCTTATTTCTATTGTCAAGCCACCATATTGATTCACAGATCTCATTTTCCAAATTTAATTACACAGAAAATGTGAGAAAGTACTCAAGGGATAAAATTTTCCTTCAACTTCAATATCATTTATACATTAGATTAACTTAGTATAAATAAGGAAACTCTAACTGGTGGATTTGAGAAGAAGACATGAATAAATTTAGACACTATTGTGAGTGAATCAAAACAAATCAATATTTGACTATGCAGACTTTCTTTGCTCTATGTGAAAATGCACAAATAAAATGATATTCTGAATTTATAACTCACTGGATTAATAAAACAAAAAGAAACCCCCACAAGTTGGAGGTGTTTTGAGGTCTGAGCATACCATGTCTAATGTCTGCTGCATTTGATGTATATCAACCAGTAACATAATTCTATTAGGAGCAGTTCTCAGCACTCCATGGGGTTGGCTGTTCTAATCCATGGCATTCC
>NW_006790311.1:2931073-2978732 GCF_000442215.2 Lipotes vexillifer | reverse complement strand
TGATTAAAAATCTTCCAACAAACAAAAGCCCAGGACCAGATGGCTTCACAGTTGAAATCTATCAAACATTTAGAGAACAGCTACACCTATCCTTCTCAAACTATTCCAAATAAAGCATAGAGAGGAACACTCCCAAACTCATTCTATGAGGCCACCGTCACCCTGATGCCAAAACCAGACAAAGAGGTCACAAGAAAGGAAACTACAGGCCAATATCACTGATGAACACAGATGCAAAAATCCTCAACAAAATATTAGCAAACAGAATCCAACAGCACAATAAAAGGATCAAACACCATGATTAAGAGGGTTTATCCCAGGAATGCAAGGATTCTTCAATATGCAAATCAATCAGTGTGATACACCATATTAACAAATTGAAGGATAAAAACCATATGATCATCTAGATACAGGAAAAGCTTTTGACAAAATTCATCACCCATTTATGATAAAAACCCTCCAGAGTAGGCATAGAGGGAACCTACCTCAACATAATACAGGCCATATATGACAGACCCACAGCCAACATCGTTCTCAATGGTGAAAAACTGTAACCATTTCCTCTAAGATCAGGAATAAGACAAGGTTGCCCACTCTCACCACTGTTAGTCAACATAGTTTTGGAAGTTTTAGCCACAGCAATCAGAGAAGAAAAAGAAATAAAGGGAATCCAAATCAGAAAAGAAGTAAAACTGTCACTGTTTGTAGGTGACATGATACTACACATAAAGAATCCTAAAGATGCTACCAGAAAACTACTAGAGCTAATCAGTGAATTTGGTAAAGTAGCAGGATACAAAAATAATGCACAGAAATCTCTTGTATTCCTATACACTGATGATGAAAAATCTGAAAGAGAAATTAAGGAAACAGTCCCATTTACCAATGTAACAAAAAGAATAAAATACCTAGAAATAAACCTACCTAAGGAGACAAAAGACCTGTATGCAGAAAGCTATAAGACACTGATGAAAGAAATTAAAGATGATAGAAATAGGTGGAGAGATATACAATGTTCTTGGACTGGATGAATCAACATTGTGAAAATGACTATACTACCCAGAGAAATCTACAGATTCAATGCAATCTGTATCAAACTACCAACGGCATTTTTCATAGAAGTAGTACAACAAGTTTTACAATTTGTATGGAAACACAAAAGACCCCAAACAGCCAAATAAATCTTGAGAGAGAAAAATGTAGCTGGAGGAATCAGGCTTCTGGACTTCAGACTATACTACAAAGCTACAGTAAACAAGACAATATGGTATTGGCACAAAAACGGAAATATAAATCAATGGAAGAGGGTAGAAAGCCCAGAGATAAACCCACGCACATATGATCACCTTATCTTTGATAATGGAGGCAGGTATATACAGTGGAGAAAAAACAGCCTCTTCAATAAGTGGTGCTGTGAAAACTGGACAGCTACATGTAGAAGAATGAAGTTAGAACACTCCCTAACAGCATACACAAAAATAAACTCAAAAGGGATTTAAAGACCTAAATGTAAGGCCAGACAGTATAAAACTCTTAGAGGAAAACATAGGCAGAACACTCTTTGACATAAATCACAGCAAGATCCTTTTTGGCCCACCTCCTAGAGAAATGGAAATAAAAAGAAAAATAAACAAATGGGACCTAATGAAACTTAAAAGCTTTTGCACAACAAAGGAAACCATCAACAATACAAAAAGTCAACCCGCAGAATGGAAGGAAATATTTGCAAACGAAGCAACCTACAAAGGATTAATCTCCAAAATATACAAGCAGCTCATGCAGCTCAATATCAAAAAAAAAAAAAAAACCCAATCCGAAAATGGGCAGAAGACCTATATAGACATTTCTCCAAAGAAGATACACAGATTGCCAACAAACACCTGAAAGGATGCTCCACATCACTAATCATTAGAGACATGGAAATCAGAAGTATAATGAGGTATCACCTCACACTGGTCAGAACGGCCATCATTAAAAAATCTGCAAACGTTAAATGGTGGAGAGGGTGTGGAGAAAAGGGAACCCTCTTACACTGTTGGTGAGAATGTAAATTGATGCAGCCACTAGGGAGAACTGTATTGAGTTTCCTTAAAAAACTAAAAAAGAAGTACCATACAACCCAGTAATCCCACTACTGCGCATATACCCCGAGAAAACCATAATTCAAAAAGAGTCCTGTACCATAATGTTCACTGCAGCTCTATTTATAATAGCCAGGACATGGAAGCAACCTAAGTGTCCATCGATAGATGAATGGATAAAGAAGATGTGGCACATATATATAATGGAATATTACTCAGCCATAAAAAGAAACAAAATTGAGTTATTTGTAGTAGTTGGATGGACTTAGATTCTGTCATACAGACATAAGTCAGAAAGAGAAAAACAAATAACGTATGCTAACAAATATGGAATATAAAAAAAGATGGTCTGAAGAACCTAGGGGCAGGACTGGAATAAAGACACAGACATGGAGAATGGACTTCAGGACACCGGGAGCGAGAATGGTAAGCTGGGACGAAGTGAAAGAGTAGCATTGACATACATACACTACCATATTTAAAATATATAGCTAGTGGGAAGCAGCTGCATTGCTCAGAGATTAGCTCAATGCTTTGTGACCTCCTAGAGGGGTGAGATAGGTAGTGTGGGAAGCAGATGCAAGAGGGAGGGGATATGGGGGATATAGGGATATATGTATACATATAGCTGATTAACTTTGTTATATAGCAGAAACTAACCCAGCATTGTAAAACAATTATACTCCAATAAAGATGTTAAAAAATAAAGTATACATGATATTTAAAAAAAAGTTTAAAGTTTTGCAAATAATGTAGCTAAGAAAACTAGAAACAGGCTTTCCCCCTTTCCATACTTCATTGGTAGAGAAAGAATTTATGGGTGGGTTTCATAAAATTATGAGCTTTAGGTCTGTTTTTGGTGATTTAACTAATTCCTATTGAAGTTGGATGTTTCCCTGAGTTGCTGAATTTGACTGACTTTTCTTTTTGTTTGTTTGTTTGTTTGTTTGCGGTCTGCGGGCCTCTCACTGTTGTGGCCCCACCCGCTGTGGAGCACAGGCTCCGGACGCGCAGGCTCAGCAGCCATGGCTCACGGGCCCAGCCGCTCCACGGTACGTGGGATTTTCCCGTACTGGGGCACGAACCCGTGTCCCCTGCATCGGCAGGCGGACTCTCAACCACTGTGCCACCAGGGAAGCCCTTGACTGACTTTTTACTGCACCTGAGGATGGATCAAGGGAGGTTGTTTGGTGGGAAGGACAGCCTATAGATCACAGGACATAGAGCAATGATTTTAAGTGAGTCTACTAGAAACATTTCTAATTGCATGGGGTACAGTTGTGTTTTTCATTTTGGTTTCAGTGGTTTGAATGACTTTTCATACTTATTATTGATTTGAAATTGGGTCAGAGAATGTTAACTAGATTCTTACAGGGATTGCTGGTTTGGGTTATATCGAGAATTAGTACTAATGCATTTGTTTGACTATTATGATAATTATCCTCTTTCTCCCCATTTTCAGAAATTATTCTGGAGATAGGAGCATAATAAATTGTGTTTAAGTTTATGTTAATTGTGTTCTTGTGATTGATTAAATATCATTACAAAGATCATATACAGACACCTCTTCTACTCATGTGGGTCTATAGCTTATTTTTTTGTTTGTTTTTAAAAGATTTAAAATTTTGATATCGACCATTCTTAAAGTCTTTATTGAATTTTTTACAATATTGCTTCTGTTTTATGTTTTGGTGTTTTGGCCACGAGGTGTGTGGGTTCTCAGCTCCCCAGCCAGGGATTGAACCCACACCCCTTGCCTTGGAAGGCCAAGTCTTAACCACTGGGCTGCCAGGGAAGCCCCTGTAGCTTCTTGAATACTGCTTTCACATCATTTATATTTCAGTGTAGTTATTTATATGTGTCAGTCTTTTGACTTTCCTGTTGCAGATTGTGAGGATAGGACCATATTATACATGTTTTTCATAGTGCTTAGCACAGTCCTTGAGTTAGTGCACAAACACACTGAATAAATGAATGAATGAGCAAGTGAGTGAATGATATTAAAATACAAGGTGGCCGAAACTAATGTCTTGAACCTAAGAATAATTAAGTGTATTTGTATGTTAAGGAGATAATGTTAGGAAATAGTCTAAGAAAGTCCTCAAATTTATTTTGTTCATTGCATCCAGTGAATTAACTGCATGATTCAGTAAATATATTTTAAAAAGTAATGTTGATTTATTGAAAGGATCTTTCTTTTTTTCACATAAAACATTTGTTAGGTTTAATTTAATAAACATAAGACCAAGTTTTGGATTTGACATTAGTATTTGTGATGGTCCATATTTTTACTTAGATCTTTAACCTCTACTGTACTGAAAGTATAGAATCCTAGAATTTTTTTTTTTTGTCGTACGCAGGCCTCTCACTGCTGTGGCCTCTCCTGTTGCGGAGCACAGGCTCCGGACGCGTAGGCTCAGAGGCCATGGCTCACGGGCCCAGCCGCTCCGCGGCATGTGGGATCTTCCCGGACCGGGGCACGAACCCACGTGCCCTGCATCGGCAGGTGGACTCTCAACCACTGTGCCACCAGGGAAGCCCTGAAAATAATTTTTATCCTTCCCTCATCAGAATATAAAGACAGATTAAAAGATTTCCCCTTGTAAACAGTACAACATGTTATGTACATAAAATGTTATGATGCAATATTGTATACCAATCATAAGAGCCATGTTTCAAAAGTAGCTTATTTTTACTTTCAGTAAAAATTGGGGTAGAGAACATCCTCAGGAGAAAATCAGAAATATTTTTAAAAGATGGAGGCAAAAAGAGTCTCACTGAGGGACAAAATCAGAGTGGAGGTAAGGAATCTCAGTAGAAAATAAAACAGATGGCTGCAGAGGTGAAAGTTATTCTTCCAGGCAGGGTTCCAGGGATGCTCCAAGATCTACATGGCAGGTGTGGGGAGCATGACTGGGCTCTGGGTCAGAAAAATATTAATTATAAAGATTCCACTATATGAAATATTTGGGCCTCATTTCTTCTCTTCTCCTTCCTCCTCAATTTCTGTTCATGCAATGAGATAAGCAACAATCTATTGTACTTGCCCCAAAGAATAAAGTAGACATATCAAAAGGATGTGGGAACTTATTCAATGGCCAAATACAGGATAATTTGAGCATCAAAAGAAATAATTACTGAAACAGATTGTAATCTATTGAATAAAGTAGGAATGCATGAGCACACACTGATACAAATAAATAAATAAATAAGAAAGGAAAAGCCTAATACACTGTAAAATGTCAAGTATTATTAGTTGATAAGTAAAAACTTACTAACATTAGAGTAAAAGAACCTTGAAGACACCATCTTGAACATGTGATTAAATGTAATGTCATCAGTAATGAGATGAGTTGTCATTAAGTATCTTCTGATGAGAGGAACCAGCATCACTGTTGTGATATTTCTACCAAAGTTCTCTAACCAGAAGCTTATCATGAGGAACTTCACACAAATCTTAACTGAGAGACATTCTGCAAAATAACTGCTCTGTAGTTTTCAATGTCCGGGTCATTGAAAACAAGCAAAAGACAAAGTATTTTCCAAATTGAAGGCCATCAAAGACTTTTGACAACTAAATGCTACACAGGATTTCAGATAGAATCATCAATCTATAAAGAATATTTTGGGAACAAATAATAAATTTTGAATGGGTCTTTGAATTAGAAGGTAACGTCTCAGTGTTGATGTTCTGACTTTGAAAGCTATACTGTGGCTTTCTAGAAGTGTACCATTATTTTTTGTTTGTTTTTTATTTTTATTTTCTATTGGAGAATAGTTGATTAAAATGTGTTAGTTTCAGGTGAACAGCAAAGTGATTCTGTTATACATATATATATATCTATTATTTTTCAAGTTCTTTTCCCATTTAGGTTATTATAGACTACTGAGCAGAGTTTTAGGAAATAAACACTAAAGTATTGAGGGATAATGAGAACCCACATCTGCAACTTATTCTCAAATGATCAGGAATAAAATAATAGAAATATGTATAAATAGAGTAATAAAATAAATGCTGCATTATACTAACACTGGTGAACATGGGTATTAGGGACTGAACTGTGCTCCTCTGGAATGGATATGTTGAAGCCCTAACCTCCAGTACCTCAGAATGTGGCTGTATTTGGAGATGGGTCCTTTAAAGAAGTGATTAAGATTAAATGAGGTCATATGGGTGGGTTCTTCTCAAATCTGACTGTGTCCTTATAAGAAGAGGAAATTATAATATGTAAAGATACACCAGGGTGGTATTTCATAGAGAAAAGACTATGCGAGGACATCATGGGAAGCTGGCCATCTTCAAGCCAAAGAGAAAAGATTCAGAAGACATTGAACCCGATGACACCTTTATCTTGGACTTGCAGCCTCCAGAACTATGAGAAAATAAATTTCTACTGTTGAAGTCGCTCCTCTTTTTAGTATTTTGTTATAGCAGCACTTTCAGACTAATATAATGTATGCAGAGTATATAGACATTCTTTGTGCCATTCTTGCATTTTTTATGAGCTTGAAATTAATTTTTTAATTTCAAAATTAAAAAGTAAAAAGTAAAGAAAAATGGCACACATCTATCTATTCTAACATAGAAACAAAAATATTGAAAGAGTATTGTTAAATTTTTAAAACCCAAGTCACAGAAACAATATCCAATTTTTTGTTGAGATATGTGATATGAGTATCTGAATAGAAAAATGCCTGAATTGACATATAATACAGTGTAAACAATGATTACTTCTCTGAAATGAAGTTGATAAGTGTGAGAGAAAAAGAGGTCATTTATTTTATACCTCATATGATTTTGTGATTTTCAAACATTTTTTAACAAAGAAAATGTTTGTTACTTAATGATAATAATGATAGTAATAATAATAAATTCAATGAAAAATAATTCCTGCATAAAAGTTAGCATTACAGAATAAAACCCTCCTTATCTTGGTGTTTGAGGCAGAGATGGGGCAAAACTAGCCTACTTTCCCTCTGTCCACAAATTCTAACACACTAGTGAACATGGCCTGCCCACATTCATGGAGCAATGGAGTTCAGGGAAGAACCTATATTAAGCAAATATGTATATATATACTTCAGAGATATTTTCAAAAATATGGGGTATCCATAAAACAAGAACAGGCTACTATAAAAAAGAAACATTGGAGAAAAATAACAAAGTGTTGAAAAAGTAAATTATGATTGCTTCAATTGAAAACAAAAAAGAAGGTTTGAAAATGAAAGTAAAGAAAAATCTCCAGAATGTAGTCTTTGAGACCCAAAAGTAAAAAGAAGATGGCAATTATGAAAAAAATTTAAGAAATATAGTTGGATCAGTGTAGGATCTTCAAAGTCTAAAAAGAGTTTAAGAAAAAGAGACAATGGGGGGAACAGAGGCAGGGAGGGAAAGAAAGAAAGAGAGAGAAAAGAATAATGAAAAGTGGCTGAAATGCAGGGATGGGATGATGGTAGTCAATGCAAAAATAGAAAACAATTTCCTAGACTAGAGAAAAACATCCATTTTCAATCAATTTTATTACTTTAATTTTTATGCTTGAATATTTTAAAATTAGCTATAGACATTCTGAGAAACCACCATTATATATTTCAGTTTTCTTCTCTAAAACAAGAGCATTTTTTTAAATGGCCAAAAGTCTGTTATTCCTAAAAATTAATAATTTCCTCATGTAATCTAATACCTATCAATATAAAAACTTTCTGATTGTTCTAACTTGTATGTATCTATATTTATATCTATATCTGTATCTATATCTACATCATCATCTATATCCATATGCAGTGCTCATTTTTCATTGCAGTTTTATTCTATAGAGTCACCATGAACCCTGAGTTAACAAATGCTGAACTACTGCTATTTCTGGAGTCTCTGGTCACAACATTTTACCTCAGCTGAAACACCATTTATGTTATGTAGATTTGTTTGTCAATGCCCTTGTAAATGAAGCCAGTCTCATTAGCATTAAAAACTTGTTTTTCTACATATCCTTTGTTATTTATAACATTTAGCAGGTATTCTTAAGAATTCTTTTGCAGACTCCTGATCACAGAACCTGCCTCTCCTGCAACTTTAATATTTTTTATGCTATATTATCTTTTGAAAAGTGCAAGCCAGGCCAAGCTAGTTGAGAAGAGTTAACATTTTCCTGACCCAGGGTATCATGACTGTAAATTACTTTGGCTGCTGGCTTCACCACAATGCATACTACACTTTTTTTTTCAATCTGTCGTCAGCACATGAACCTACAAATTTGGTCACTTTTCCATCTTTTCCACAGCTTCCTCAGACATTACAGATGTTACCTTAGCACTCTTTGGAGCAGCCTCATGTACAGATCTGCTAATTTCCTCTTCTATTTTTGGATGTAGCATATTTTTGATTTATTAACATTGAACTCACAAGCAACAGCATTATAACTTATACCTAAATGAAGCTCATCTAACATGCATCTTTTTTCCTCTGTAAGGCATATCACAGCCTTCTTGCATTTAGGAACATTGGACAGTAAGATTCTAAGACTGCCCTTGGAAGCCATTTTATGTATGTATGTATGTATTATTGAACTGTAGTTGATTTATAATATTATATTAGCTTAAAGTGCACAACATAGTGATTCAGTACTTTTGCAGATTATACTCCATTAGAGTTTATTACAAGGTAATGGCTATAATTCCCTGTGCTATACAGTATATTCTTATCGCTTATCTATTTTATACATAGAAGTTTGTATCCATTAATCCCCAACCCCAAATTTGTCCATCTCCCCTTTAGTAACCACAAACTTGTTTTCTATATGAAAGACATTTAAAACCTCAAAATCACTAAAAAACAAAGAGAAAAACAAACAAAAATGTGAAAAATGTAGCATTAAGTACACAGCAAAAATGATGCTTGTTTACAATAAGAGAGCTTAAACAAGAAGTCAGAGCATTGCCTTGTTTTGACTTCAGATAGTAAAATGCAAATGCACATAGGGCAACTCAAATTTCTTATCTCTCTACCTATGTCTATGAATTAATTAAAAAGTTACCTGAGTATTGATTTGGGGGGTTACAAATAAATTTGAAGTGAGTTTACACATAGAATCTGCAAATAATGAGGATCAGCTCTGTGTGCATGTGTGGGGGGGGATAGAGTAGAGATAGAGATAGTTTTTTTTCAAACTAGGTTGGCTCAAGCTTCAATATAGAATGATATTGAGCATTTGATGAATTATAAGATTTAAGTTATATTGGGCAACATTTACTTTTCTACAGCTCAAATAATGATATTTAATTTTGCAATGAATAACATTTACATAAATATGGTATAAATACCATTTATTGACTTTTAAAGTTAAATCATTTTACAGACGAACACAGATACTCTGACTATAGTATAAATGTTATAGAATATCCAATGTAGGTTCTCTCTCACAGAAATTGGATGATGGGTGAAAGAGGTGAGTTGGAGAAAATGTTAGGGCCTCAACTCTTCTCATTTAGCTTAATTGAGAGTCAAGATAATTTATATCAGTTAAAGATCAAGAAATACAAGATGAATTCCATTACTATTGAGTCGTCCATTTTCATCAAGATCAGTTTAGATAATCTGAGTTATCATCTATCTGAAACAAATGTGTTGATGAAAATATATCTTTTTAAATAGTTTTAAATGCATCAATGAGTGGACAAGAAAAGAAATATGTGGAGGCCCAAAAATAAGTAAAAGTGAGACTCTAACAGAGGTAATCAGAACACTGAACCTGGCTTTTGCCCTATGGACACTTATTAAAAGAGGACATTTGAGATTTCATATTCAAAACCAGGCAAGGCACAGAAAAAAATACATAGAGGTCAGGGCTAAGGAAAGAGAAGAGTAACAAAAAAACATTCCCCCAAGGCTGAATCCAGGCAATTCTGGGTTTTACTGAAGCATGTACAATTTTTAAGGATGCTTTTAAGAAAAATAATACAACATTTCAAACGTGCAAGTAAGGGTCTCTGAAGCTGTAGCTTTATCAGCTACATAGAAGAGCTTCCTTCAACCATGCTGCAGAATCTAGGGGAATTAATAATGACGTGCCAGGGGACTTCCATGACAAACTGCATTTTCTTGGTAAGTCATAATATCAAACTGGTCTCCTTAAAGCTGTGGTGGTCAAAAAAAAAAATGTCAAGCTGAGAATTTAAGAGTCAGATGCTGGCAGTGCTTCTATTCACCTTGCAAAACTACCTTCAGCCAATGTTAGCCACAAGTAGGACATGATATTTAGAGTTCAAAAAAAGTGAAATGAAGATCAGAATATAGAATATATAAATAACTCCTTAAAATAAAAAGAAAAAATTTTAAATAGGCAAAAATACTACAGAAAGGACAAATTTCATAGCAAATAAACACAAATCACCATTTTGAACTATTTGAATTTTTTAATCTATAAAGTGAATGTGCAAAAATTATATTGCTCTAGTCATCTCATTAGCAGAGCTAATGATTGGCCCAGGAGATTTGATCAGTCTAGCCTGGATAGTGGGAAGGAACCCTCTCAAGAGCTGTGGGGACTCTGAATTTAGAGAAATACATACAGCTGAGATATGAGGTTTAATCAAAACAGGACAGAGCCAAATTTAAGAGGGCAAAATTATGTGGTGAAAATGAGAATAAGAAAATAGATTATCAGATGGTTAGGAAAACAAAAAGGGCTTCAATTTGAAAGTAAGTTGGCCTAGTGAGTTGAATTCTGTTTTCTGAGGTTGGTTTCTAGGCGTCAGACTTAAGTTCTAAGAGGGAGGTTTATAGCAATACAATCTTACCTCAAGAAACAAGAAAAATCTCAAATAAACAACCTAAACTTACATCTAAAGCAATTAGAGGAAGAAGAACAAAAAAACCCCTAAAGTTAGCTGAAGGAAAGAAATCATTAAGATCAGATCAGAAATAAATAAAAAAGAAATGAAATAAATGATAACAAAGATCAACAAAACTAAACACTGGTCCTTTGAGTAGACAAATAAAATTGATAAACCATTAACCAGACTCATCAAGAAAAATAAGAAGAAGACTCAAATAAAAAGAATTAGAAATGTAAAAGAAGTAACAAGAGACACTGCAGAAATACAAAGGATCATGAGAGACTACTACAAGCAACTATATGCCAATAAAATGGACAACCTGGAAGAAATGGACAAATTCTTAGAAAAGCACAGCCTTCCAAGATTGAACCAGGAAGAAAAGGAAATATAAACAGACCAATCACAATTACTGAAATTGAAACTGTGATTAAAAATCTTCCAACAAACAACATCCAGAACAAGATGGCTTCACAGGGGAATTCTATCAAATATTTACAGAAGAGGTAACACCTATCCTTCTCAAACTCTTCCAAAATAGAGGGAGGAACACCACCAAACTCATTCTACAAGGCCACCATCACCCTGATATGAAAGCCAGACAAAGATGTCACAAAAAAACAAAACTACAGGCCAGTATCAATGATGAACTTAGATGCAAAAATCCACAACAAAATACTAGAAAACAGAATCCAAAAGCACATTAAGAGGATCATACACTATGATAAAGTGGGGTTTACCCTTGGAATGCAAGGATTCTTCAATCTATGCAAATCAATCATTGTGATAAACCATATTAAATAATTGAAGCAGAAAAACCATATGACCATCTCAATAGATGCAGTAAAAGCTTTTGACAAAATTCAAGACTGATTAATGATAAAAAACCCTCAAGAAAGTAGGCATAGAGGGAACTTACCTCAATATAATAAATGCCATATATGACAAACCCACAATCAACATTATTCTCAGTGGTGAAAAACTGAAACCCTTTCCACTAAGATCAGGAAGAAGACAAGGTTGCCCACTCTCACCACTCTTATTCAACATAGTTTTGGAAGTTTTAGCCACAGCAATCAGAGAAGAAAAAGAAATAAAAGGAATCCAAATTGGAAAAGAAGTAAAACTGTCACTGTTTGCAGATGACATGATACTATACACAGAGAATCCTAAAGATGCTACCAGAAACCTACTAGAGCTAATCAATGAATTTGGTAAAGTAGCAGGATACAAAAGTAATGCACAAAAATCTCTTGCATTCCTATATACTAATGATGAAAACTCTGAAAGAGAAATTAAGGAAGCACTCCCATTTACGATTGCAAAAAGAAGAATAAAATACCTAGGAATAAGCCTACCTAAGGAAACAAAAGACCTGTATGCAGAAAACTATAAGACACTGATGAAGGAAATTAAAGATGATATAAACAGATGGAGAGTTATACCATGTTCTTGGATTGGAAGAATTAACACTGTGAAAATGACTCTATTACCCAAAGCAAACTACAGATTTAGTGCAATCCCTATCAAACTACCAATGACATTTTTCATGGAACTAGAACAAAAAAAGTTTCACAATTTGTTTGGAAACACAGAAGAGACTGAATAGCCAAAGCAATTTTGAGAAAGAAAAATGCATCTAGAGGAATCAGGCTCCCGGACTTCACACTAGACTACAAAGTTACAGTAATCAAGACAGTGTGGTACTGGCACAAAAACAGAAATAGAGATCAATGGAACAGGATAGAAAGCCCAGAGATAAACCCATGCACATATGGTCACCTTACCTTTGATAAAGGAGGCAAGAATACACAATGGAGACAAGACAGCCTCTTCAATAAGTGGTGCTGGGAAAACTGGACAGCTACAAGTAAAAGAATGAAATTAGAACACTCCCTAACACCATAAACAGAAATAAACTCAAAAGGCCAGACACTATAAAACTCTTAGAGGAAAACATAGGCAGAACACCCTATGACATAAATCACAGCAAGATGCTTTTTGACCTACCTCCTAGAGAAAGAGAAATAAAAACAAAAATTTAAAATGAGACCTAATGAAACTTAAAAGCTTTTGCACAGCAAAGGAAATCATAAACAAGACGAAAAGACAACCCTCGGAATGGGAGAAAATATTTGCAAATGAAGTAACTGACAAATGATTAATCTCCAAATTATACAAGCAGCTCATGCAGCTCAGTATCAAAAAAACAATCAACCCAATCCAAAAATGGGCAGAAGACCTAAATAGACATTTCTCCAAAGAAGATATACAGATTGCCAACAAACACATGAAAAGATGCTCAACATCGCTAATCACTAGAGAAATGCAAATCAAAACTACAATGAGGTATCACCTTACGCCAGTCAGAAGGGCCACCATCAAAAAAATCTACAAACAATAAATGCTGGAGAAGGTGTGGAGAAAAGCGGACCCTCTCGCACTGTTGGTGGGAATGTAAATTGATACAGCCACTATGGAGAACAGTATGGAAGTTCCTTAAGAAACTAAAAATAGAACTATCATACAACTCAGCAATCCTACTACTGGGCGTATACCCTGAGAAAACCATAATTCACAAAGAGTCATGTACCACAATGTTCATTTCAGCACTATTTACAACAGCCAGGACATGGACTCAACCTAAGTGCCTGTCGACAGATGAATAGATAAAGAAGATGTGGCACATATACACAACAGAATACTACTCAGCCATAAAAATTGAGTTATTAACGAAATTGAGTTATTTGTATTGAGGTGGATGGGCCTCGAATCTGTCATACAGAGTGAAGTAAGTCAGAAAGAGAAAAACAAATACTGTGTGCTAACACATATTTACGGAATCTAAAAAAAAAAAAAAAAAAAAAAAAGGTCATGAAGAACCTAAGGGCAAGACGGGAATAAAGATGCAGATGTAGAGAATGGACTTAAGGACACAGGGAGGGGGAACGGTAAGCTGGGATGAAGTGAGAGAGTGGTATTGACATATACATTCTACCAAATGTAAAATAGATAGCTAGTGGGAAGCAGTCGCATAGCACAGTGAGATCAGCTTGGTGCTTTGTGACCATCTAGATGGGTGAGATAGGGAGTGTGGGAGGGAAATGTAAGAGGGAGGGGATAAGGGGATATATATATACCTATAGCTGATTCACTTTGTTATACAGCAGAAACTAACACAACAATGTAAAGCAATTATACTCCAATAAAGATGTTAAAAATAAATTAATTAAAAATTAAATAAAATTATGTGTGGAAGAGTCAACTACATTTAGAGGCTCAGAAGTAAGGGCAGACACCAATGATCTTCAAGGTTTTAAACAACAAATGATGCTACTTTTATTTTTAAGTTTTTATGAGAAAGAAGACTTAAAAAGCCACATGCAAAAGAATGAAACTGGATCACTATCTTACACCGTACACGGAAATTAACTCAAAATAGATTAAAGACTTGTAGGTAACACCTCAAACCATAAAACTTCCAGAAGAAAATATAGGCTGTATGCTCCTTGACACTGGTCTTAGCAATGACTTTTTTTTTTTTTGAGTGAAACTCCCAAAGCAAAGGCAACAAGAAAAAAAAAAAAAAAGACTACATCAAACTAAAAACTTCTGC
Organism: Lipotes vexillifer; assembly: GCF_000442215.2. Lineage (NCBI taxonomy): Eukaryota > Metazoa > Chordata > Mammalia > Artiodactyla > Lipotidae > Lipotes > Lipotes vexillifer. Next base: position 2,964,203 of record NW_006790311.1, on the reverse strand, counting down.
AGGGCAAAGAAAATCATCAAAAAAATGAAAAGGCAACCTGTTAAACTGGAGAAAATATTTGCAAATTATATATCTGATGAGGGGTTGATTTACAAAGTATGTAAAGAGTGTATACAACTCAATAGAAAGAACAAACAACCAACCTGATTTCAAAATGTTCAGAATATATAAAAAGATATTAAAAAAAAAAAAGACATAGAATTGCCAACAGGTCCATGAAAAGATGCTCAGCATCACTAACCATCAGAGAAATGCAAATCAAAACCAAAATTAAACACCACTTCACAACTGTAGAATAGCTATTACCAAAAAGACAAGAAATAACAAGTGTAGGCAAAGATGTGGAGAAGAGAACACTTGTGTGCTGTTAGTGGTAATGTAAATTCGTGTCCAGCCTTGATGGACAACAATATGTTGCACTAAAAATAAAACTGCCCTATGATCCAGCAATTCCACTTCTGGGTATTTAGCTGAAGAAAATGAAAACTTTAACTTGAAAAGATATACGCAGCCCTATGTTCATTGCAGCACTGTTTATGATAGCCAAGATGTGGAAACAAATTGTGTTCATAGATGGATGAATGGGAAAAAATGTGGTATGTATGTACAATGGAATGCTATTAGCCATAAAAAAGAATGAAATATTGCCATTTGTGACAACATAGGTAAACCTTCAGGGCATTATGCTAAGTAAAATATGTCAGACTAAGAAAGACAAATACTGTATGATTTCACTTATATGTGGAATTTGAAACAGCAAAAGCAAAAAACTTAGCTCATAGATATAGAAAACAGTTTGGTGGTTGCCAGAGGTGGGAGTTGGTGAAATGGATGCAGGGAGCCAAAGGGTACAAACTTCCACCAGTTATAAAATAAATAAGCCATGAGAAGCTAATATACAGCATAGAGGCTATAGTTAATAATACTGAATTGCATATTTGAAGGTTGCTAAGAGAGTAGATATTAAAAGTCTTTGTCATAAAAAAATGTAACTATATAAGGTGAGAGAAGTTAACAAGATTTATTGTTGTGATAATTTCGCAATGTATACAACTATTAATCATTATGTTGTACACCTGAAACTAATAGAATATTATATGTCAATTATGCCTCTATTTTAAGAAAATTGAAAAAAAAAAGAATGCTATATCAAGAAGAGGCTAAATTGAATAGTTGTATAATACAAACTGCATGGGATTGAGAGTGGTCACTCAGTACCACAAAAGGCAAAAACAAAGGCTGGTGACTCTCTTCATTTCATGTTGACATCTCTGTTTTATGCAGCACCCCAGAGGTTAGCAAAATACTCCATTAAGGTACAGAAGAAAATATTAGAACTTTCTTTTTATGTTATGACAGCTTTTAAGAAAAATGTATTTTGTCTAAGTTTTATAATATATGTAATTTGTAACTCAGTTGTACATGTCTTCACTCATTTATTCATTCTTCTACTTAACAATACAGAGTAACTTCTACTTCACAGTACTATCAAACACTAACTTCCTATTGTAGTATTTTACTATTTTAGCCCTGAGGATATAGATATGAACAAAAATGATTGCTCTCATGGAGGTTCCATGGATGAGACAGAAAATAAACAAATGATTATGTAAATATACTTCGAGTGATGATAAATAATATAAAGTAAAAAAAAAAACAGAAACAATCATACAAATAAACAAACAAAACAGGGCTAGAGCTTGACTGAAGGGGGTGCTGCATCAGGAAGGGAGGTGGGCAAGGTCTCTTTGAAGAGGTGGCATTTGGAGGGAATCAGGCAAAGATCTAGGCAGAGAATGCAGTGAGTACACAGGCCCTGGGGGAGGACAAGCTTGGGCATTTGCGGAAAAGCAAGGGAACACTTGTCCAGAACAGAGTAATAAGGTGGCAAAGGATAGGAGAAGGGTTCAGAGAGGCAGACAGGAGCCAGATTACATGGAGCCTCGTAGACATCAATAAGGAACCTAAATATATTCTGAATAAAGAGAGGCCATCAGAGGGTTTTGACCACATGATCTGGTTTACAATTTAAAAATGTCCCTCTGGCGTCTGGGTAGAGACTAGTCTGTCAGAGAAAAGAGTAAGGAGATCAGGAAGAAAGGAGTCTATTGAGAGTGTAGGCAAGAGATGGTGGTGGCTTGGACTTAGAATAATGAAGTAATTAATAAACAAACAAACAAACAGTACATAATTTTAAGCTGTGTTTGTCGGTTTTGTTTTGTTTTTCTGGAGAGTTGTACAATCCAAAAGGCTAAGAATCTTCTCTAAAAGAAAATTCTCAGGACAGGAATGTGATTACAACACAGATTGAGGCAATATTTCCTAATATTTTATAGAATGTCTTGGTTCCTCTGGAGCTGTCAATTCATTGTTAGTAGTGATTTTAAGAAAGACATGCCTCTTTCAAAGATATGTAGAAAGATATAAAAATGTGAAGAAAATAATGCAAACATTAGTTGGCAAGTGGAATGTATTTTCATCCGAGAAGTTTAGCTTCATTTTGTTTAAATGTATAAGCATTTATTGGGACACTGTCTATGCTCACAAAAGGTTTGTTTGCATTCAGGGGGAGATGTTAGGGTTCCAAGTATAATATGGAAGGAATAAGATACAAATTTTATGTTTTTAATTAATGGAAATGTGCATGAAAATAATGCACTTTGTCTTTTAAGTATCCATTGCACAAATCAGGGAAGGTAGCCAGCTGTAAATCCTGGGCTTTGGTCCCAGTCAGATCTGGATTTGTTTCACAGATCAACTACTTACGAAGTATTTGTTCTTGGGCAAGTTATTTAACCTAACCAAGCTGTTTTGTTTTGTTTTGTTTTACTTCTATTTTAAATACTTTAGTTTTTAGAACAGTTTTAGGTTCACAGCAAAGTTGAAGGGGCAGGTACAGAGACTTCTCATACACCCCCTTTTCTCCATTTTCAAGATCTGCCACCAGAGTGGGACATTTGTTACACTGATGATCCTATAGTGACATGTCATCATCACCCAAAGCCTTTAGTTTACATTAGGGTCCACTATTCGTGTTTTACTTTCTGTGGGTTTGGACACAGGTATGATGATACATACCCATCATCAGAATAGCATACCACCTATTCATCTCTCCCTCCTCCCTAACCCCACAACCACTGATCATTTATTTTCTCCACACTTTTGTGTTTTTCAGAGTGTTAACAGTTGGAATCACACAGTAGGAAAACTTTTCAGACTGGCTTCTTTCTTTTCTTTTCTTTTTTATTTTTGAATTTTATTTTAGTTATTTTTTTATGTAACAGGTTCTTATTAGTTATCAATTTTATACATATTAGTGTATATATGTCAATCACAATCTCCCAATTCATCACACCACCAACCACCACCACCCCTGCTGATTTCCCCCTTGGTGTCCATGCGTTTGTTCTACATCTGTGTCTCAATATCTGCCCTGCAAACTGGTTCATCTATACCCTTTTGCTAGGTTCCACATATATGTGTTAATATATGATATTTGTTTTTCTCTTTCTGAATTACTTCACTCTGTATGACAGTCTCTAGATCCATCGACGTCTCTACAAATGATCCAATTTCATTCCTTTTTATGGCTGAGTAATATTCCATTGTATATATGTACCACAGCTTCTTTATCCATTCGTCTATCGATGGGCATTTAGGTTGCTTCTGTGACCGGGCTATTGTAAATAGTGTTGCAATGAACATTGGGGTGCATGTGTTTTTTGAATTATGGTTTTCTCTGGATATATGCCCAGTAGTGGGATTGCTGGGTCATATGGTAATTCTATTTTTAGTTTTTTAAAGAACCTCCATACTGTTCTCCATAGTGGCTGTATCAATTTACATTCCCACCAACAGGGCAAGAGGGTTCCCTTTTCTCCACACCCTCTCTAACATTTGTTGTTTGTAGATTTTCTGATGACGCCCATTCTAACTGGTGTGAAGTGATACCTCATTGTAGTTTTCATTTGCATTTCCCTAATAATTAGTGATGTTGAGCAGCTTTTCATGTGCTTTTGACCATCCATATGTCTTCTTTGGAGAAATGTTTATCTAGTCTTCTGCCCATTTTTAGATTGGGTTGCTTGTTTTTTTTAATATTCAGCTGCATGAGCTGTTTATATATTTTGGAGATTATCCTTTGTCCATTGATTCATTGGCAAATATTTTCTCCCATTCAGAGCATTCTTTTTTCATCTTGTTTGTACTTTCCTTTGCTTTGCAAAAGCTTTTAAGTTCCATTAGGTCCCATTTGTTTATTTTTGTTTTTATTTCCATTGCTCTAGGAGGTAGATCAAAGAAGATCTGCTGTGATTTATATCAGAGTGTTCTTCAAATGTTTTCCTCAAAGAGTTTTATAGTGTCCAGTCTTACATATAGGTCTCTGAGCCATTTTGAGTTTATTTTTGTGTATGGTGTTAGGGAGTGTTCTAATTTCATTCTTTTACATGTAGCTGTCCAGTTTTCCCAGCACCACTTATTGAAGAGGCTGTCTTTTCTCCATTGTATATTCTTGCCTCCTTTATCAAAGACAAGCTAACCACATATGTGTGGGTTTATCTCTGGACTTTCTATCCTGTTCCATTGATCTATATTTGTTTTTGTGCCAGTATCATATTGTCTTGATTACTGTAGCTTTCTAGTATAGTCTGAAGTCAGGGAGTCTGATTCCTCCAGCTCTGTTTTTTACCCTCAAGACTGCTTTGGCTATATGGGGTCTTTTGTGTCTCCATACAAATTTTAAAATTTTTTGTTCTAGTTCTGTAAAAAATGCCATTGGTAAATTGATAGGGATTGCATTGAATCTGTAGATTGCTTTGAGTAGTATAGTTATTTTCACAATATTGTTTCTACCAATCCAAGAACATGGTATATCTTTCCATTTGTTTGTATCATCTTTAGTTTCTTTCATCAGTGTCTTATAGTTTTCTGCACACAGGTCTTTTGTCTCTCTAGTTAGGTTTATTCCTATGTACTTTACTCTTTTTGTTGCAATGGTAAATGGAGTGTTTCCTTAATTACTCCTTCAGATTTTTCATCATTAGTGTATAGGAATGCAAGAGATATCTGTGCATTAATTTTGTATCCTGTTACTTTACCAAATTCGTTGATTACCCCTAGTAGTTTTCTGGTGGTATCTTGAGGATTCTCTATGTATAGTATCATGTCATCTGCAAACAGTGACAGTTTTAATTCTTCTTTTCCAATTTGTATTCCTTCTATTTCTTTTTATTCTCTGATTGCTGTGGCTAAGACTTCCAAAACTATGTTGAATAATAGTGGTGAGAGTGGACATCCTTGTCTTGTTCCTGATCTTAGAGGAAATGCTTTCAGTTTTTCACCATTAGAATGATGTTTACTGTGGGTTTGTCATATATGGTCTTTATCACGTTGAGGTAGGTTCCCTCTATGCCCACTTTCTGGAGAGCTTTTATCATAAATGGTGTTGAATTTTGTCAAAAGATTTTTCTGCATCTATTGAGATGATTATATGGTTTTTATTCTTCAGTTTGTTAATATGGGGTATCACAATGATTGATTTGCATATATTGAAGGATCCTTGCATCCCTGGGATAAATCCCACTTGATCCTGGTGTATGATCCTTTTCATGTGTTGTTGGATTCTGCTTGCTAGTATTTTGTTCAGGATTTTTACATCTGTATTCATCAGTGATATTAGTCTGTAATTTTCTTTTTTTGTAGTATCTTTGTCTGATTATGGTGTCAGGGTGATGGTGGGCTCATAGAATGAGTTTGGGATTGTTCCTTCTTCTGAAATGTTTTGGAAGAGTTTGAGAAGGATGGGTGTTATCTCCTCTCTAAATGTCTGATAGAATTCACCTGTGAAGCCACCTGATGCTGGACTTTTGTTTGCCAGAAGATTTTTAATCACAGTTTCGACTTCATTACTTGTGATTGGCCTGTTCATATTTCTCTTTCTTCCTTGTTCAGTCTTGGAAGGTTATACCTTTCTAAGAATTTGTCCATTTCTTCCAGGTTGTCCATTTTATTGGCATAGTGTTTCCTGTAGTAGTCTCTTAGGATGCTTTGTATTTCTGAGATGTCTGTTGTAACTTCTCCTTTTTCATTTCTAATTTAATTGATTTGAACCCTCTCCCTCTTTTTCTTGATGAGTCTGGCTAATGGTTTATCAATTTTCTTAACTTCTCAAAGAACCAGCTTTTAGTTTTATTGATCTTTGCTATTGTTTTCTTTGTTTCTATTTCATTTATTTCTGATCTGCTCTGATCTTGATGGTTTCTTTCCTTCTGTCAACTTTGGGTTTTGTTTGTTCTGTTTTCTCTAATTGCTTTAAGTGTAAGGTTAGATTGTTTATTTGAAATTTTTCTTCTGTCTTGAGGTAGGATTGTATTGCTGTAAACTTCCCTCTTAGAACTGTTTTTGCTGCATCCCATAGATGTTGGATTGCCATGTTTCCATTGTCATTTGTCTCTAGGTATATTTTGATTTCCTCTTTGATTTCTTCAGTGATCTTGGTTATTTAGTAATGTACTGTTTATCCCCTATGTGTTTGTATTTTTTACATTTTTTTCCCTGTAATTGAATTCTAATCTCATAGTGCTGTGGTCAGAAAAGATGCTTGATATGATTTCAATTTTCTTACATTTACTGAGGCTTGATTTGTGACTCAAGATGTGATCCATCCTGCAGAATGTTCTGTGTGCACTTAAGAGGAAAGTGTAATCTGTTGTTTTTTAGTGGAATGTCCTATAAATATCAGTTAAATCTATCTGGTCTATTGTGTCATTCAAAGCTGTATTTCCTTGTTAATTTTCTGTTTGGTTGATCAGTCCATTTGTGTAAGTGAGGTGTTAAAGTCCCCCAGTATTATTGTGTTACTGACAATTTGCTCTTTTATAGCTGTTAGCTGTTGCCTTATGTATTGAGGTGCTCCTATGTTGGGTACATATATATTTATAATTGTTATATCTTCCTCTTGGATTGATCCCTTGATCATTGTGTAGTGTCCTTCCTTGTCTCTTGTAACATTCTCTATTTTAACATCCATTTTATCTGATATGAGTATTGCTACTCCAGCTTTCTTTTGATTTCCATTTTCATGGAATATCTTTTTCCATCCCCTCACTTTCAGTCTGTATGTGTCCCTAGGTCTGAAGTAGGTCTCTGGTAGACAGCATATATATGGGTCCTGTTTTTGTATCCTTTCAGTGAGCCTGTGTCTTTTGGTTGGAGCATTTAATCCATTCACATTTAAAGTAATTATCAATATGTATGTTCCTATTACCATTTTCTTAATTGTTTTGGGTTTGTTTTTGTAGGTCCTTTTTTCTCTTGTGTTTCCCACTTAGAGAAGTTCCTTTAGTATTTGTTGTAGAGCTGGTTTGGTGGTGCTGAATTCTGTTAGCTTTTGCTTGTCTGTAAAGCTTTTGATTTCTCCATCAAATCTGAAAGAGATCCTTGCCGGGTAGAGTAATCTTTTTTTGTAAGTTCTTCCCTTTCATCACTTTAAATATGTCATGTCACTCCCTTCAGGCTTGTAGTTTTTGCTGAGAAATCAGCTGTTAATCTCATGAGAGTTCCCTTGTATGTTATTTCTCCTTTTTCTCTTGTTGCTTTCAATAATTTTTCTTCGTCTTTAATTTTTGCCAATTTGATTACTGTGTGTCCCTGCATGTTTCTCCTTGGGTTTATCCTGTATGGGACTCTCTGCACTTCCTAGACTTGAGTGGCTATTTCATTTCCATGTTAGGGAAGTTTTCAACTATAATCTCTTCAAATATTTTCTCGGGTCCTTTCTCTTTCTCTTCTACTTCTGGGACCCCTATAATGTGAATGTTATTGCTTTTAATATTGTTTTGAGGTCTCTTAGGCTGTATTCATTTCTTTTTATTCTTTTTTCTTTATTCTGTTCTGCTGCAGTGAATTCCACCATTCTGTCTTCCAAGTCACTTATCCATTCTTCTGCCTGTTATTCTGCTATTGTTTCCTTCTAGTGTATTTTTCATTTCAGTTATTATATTGTTCATCTCTATTTGTTTGTTCTTTAATTCTTCTAGGTCTTTGTGAATCTTTTCTTGCATCTTCTCGATCTTTGCCTTCTTTCATTTTCTGAAGTCCTGGATCATCTTCACTATCATTATTCTGAATTCTTTTTCTGGAATCTTGACTATCTCCACTTCATTTAGTTGTTTTTCTGGGGTTTTATTTTGTTCCTTTATCTGGTACATAGCCCTCTGCCTTTTCATGTTGTCTATCTTTCTGTGATTGTGGTTTTTGTTCCACAGGCTTCAGGATTGTAGCTCTTCTTGCTTCTGCTGTCTGCCCTCTGGTGGATGAGGGTATCTAAGAGGCTTGTGCAAGTTTCCTGATGGGAGGGACTGGTGGTGGGTAGAGCTGGCTGTTGCTGTGGTGGACAGAGCTCAGTAAAACTTTAATCCACTTTTCTGCTGATGGGTGGGACTGGGTTCCCTCCCTTTGTTTTTTTTGCATTACTACAATCAGTGAATCAGTAAGTAAACATTCCTGTTGCTTTCTCAGGAATAAAGGTGTGTAATGGTATTCCAATGTTGTTTAATTTGCATATTCCTGATGATATATGATATTGAACTCTTTCTATGTGCCTATTTGCCACCTGTGTCTCTTCTTCAGTGAGGTGTCTACTCCTGTCTTTTTTCCACTTTTAATCGGGATGCTTGTTTTCCTACTGTTGAATTTTAAGTGTCCCTTGTATATTTTGTATACCAGTTCTTTATCAGATATGTCTTAAAAATATTTTGTCCTGATCTTTGGCTTATCTTTTATTGTTTTGACTGATTTTTGCAGAGCAGAAATTTTTAATTTTAATGAATTCCATTTATCAATTTTGTATTTCATGTACCCTGCCTTTTGTATCATCTAAAAATTCATTGCCAAACTTAAAGTCATCTAAACTTTCTCCTATGTTATCTTCTAGGAGTTCTGTAGTTTTGCATTTTATATTTAGGCATGTAATCCATTTTTCAAAAGGATAGAACATTTTATTTGAAAGTTTTTTTTAATTGAGGTAAAATTGGTATAACTTTATATATGTTTCATGTATACAAATTTATACTTTAGCTTTTGTATATACTACAGTGAGCTCACTAGCAGAAATTTAGTTTCTATCTATCACCATACAGTTGACCCCCTTTACCCATTTTGCCATCTTCCTACCTCCTTTTGGTAATCATTTCTCTGTCTCTGTATTTGTTTGTTTAGTTTATATATTTATGTATCTATTTATTTATTCATTCACTATATTCTACCTATGGAGTTATATTTTGTGAACCATGTAAGATCTGTGTCTAGATTTATTTATTTATTTTTACATGGGATACTCAGTTGTTCTAGTATATATTGTTAAAAAGGCTATTTTTTCTCCATTGTATTGTCTACACTCCATTGTCAAAGATCAGTTGATTATATTTGTGTGAATTTATTTCTGGGCTCTCTATTCTGTTCCATTGATCAACTTGTTTATTTTGCTACCAATATCACACTGTCTTGATTACTCTAGCTTTATAGTAAGTACTAAAATCAGATAGTGTCAGTCTTCCAACTTTGTTTTTCTTCTCCTTCAATTTTGTCTTGATTATTCAGCTTTTCTTGTCTCTCTGTAGAAACTTTAGAATCAGTTTGACAAGGTCCACCAAATAACTTACTTGAATTTGGATTGGGCTGGCACTGAATGTATAGATCAAGTTGGGATGAGCTAATGTTTCAACAATATTGAGTTTTCTTGCCCATGAACATGGAGTATCTCTCCACTTATTTAGTTCTTTGATTAATTTCAACAAAATTGTGTAGTTTTTCTATGTCAATATTGTATTCAATTTATACTTTAGTTTTAAATTTATTAGAGTGTCCACATAAATAATATTTTGTTTTTTATTTCAAATTCTACTTATTCATTGTTGGCCTCATTTTTTATTATCCATGAAACCGTGTTTTACATAATGCTTTTTAAAGGAATACTATTTTTCTTTGAAAATCATGTGAAATAGTGTGTAGCATAAAATAAATTCTCAATAAGAAGTAGTTATATTGTTATCATTATCATGATATTATTATTATTGTTAACATTATGCAGTTTTTGGACTTGCAGTTCTCGGGGAGTTGAAACAAATAAAGAAACTGCAGTTTTCTCTGGGTTATACCTGAGAATTTTTTAAAAGTGTAAATATTCTTAGTTCTCTGATTTCTTGAAAAGGAACTTTACCCACTATCTCTTTCATTTGCCCTGTGAAGGCATGTTATGGACTAAATATGTCTTGCCCCAAATTCACATGTTATGACCCCAACCCCCAATGTTACTGTACTTAGAGATATGGCCTTTAAGAAGGTAATCAAGGGTAAATGGGATCAGAAGAGTTGGTTCCTAATACAATAAAACTGTTGTCCTTATAGGAAGAGAAATAGATACCAGAAGTGAATACACACAAAGAAAAGGTCTTGTGAGGATAAAGCTGGAAGACAGACATTTGAAAGACAAAGAGGGAGGCTTCACCAGGAAACAACCCTGCTGTTACCTTGATCTGTGAGAAAATAAGAGTTACTTGAGTTTTCTAATTGTACTGACAGAAATCAGGGAATTTATGTGGAAATGAATGTTAAAGGTCTGGGATAATAGTAGAAGGATCTATTGAGTTAGGCTGAACTTATTGATATAGGCCCACAAAGCAGAGATTTTACATTTAATGCTGCAGCTTGGGGAGTTAGGAAGGACTCTAATGGTTTGGTTGGTTGGCTGAAACAAGGACCAAAATGTGGCCTACAGTGAGTGAATGAGAAATGCCAGACTGCCTTTGTTCACTGTTGAGGAAGGTATTCAAAGACTTAGGGATGGAATGTGAGAGTGTATTTGCCATTCAGGATCCACTCACCCGCCCTGGAAATGTTCCGAGAAAGACTTTTGCCACGACTATGAGAAATAAACTTGTGAGGGGAGCCCAGCATATGGCTTTTGACTAGCTAATCATGGTGTTTATATATATATATTTATACACACACACACACACACACACACACACACACACACATTCTATTCTATTGGTTCTGTTTCTGTTACTGAACCAAACTTGGGTCTGCTCACCTGCACTCAGTAAAGCCAATCTACTGACATCAGGTTGTGGTGAAGGAAAGTACAGCATTTACTGCAGGGCACCAAGAAAGGGGAATGGGCAATTCATGCTCAGAAGACCTAAACTCCCTTGATGGCTCTGAGGGAAGGGGTTTTAAAGGCAGTGTAAGGGAGGAGGCTGCAGGGTACATGATCAGCTCGTGCACAATTCTCGGACTGGTTGGCATCAACGTGAAGTTTCACACATCATCCACCTCTGGTTTCAAGGGGTCTAGGGTCTATGTGCTTGTGGTCAGCAGTTTTCATCTGGTGGGGGTCTGTTTCCTGTACAAACAACTTAGGAATGTGTGTCAGGTCTTTAACTCTATCTTTTAGGGAACTGGGAGTTCAGTGACCTGTGATGTGACAGACTCATAGTCTAAATTGTTACCAGTTTCCTGGCTCAATAGCTATTCTTTGGGCTTACATCTTTACATTTTCCAATCATTAACTCTTGAGCCACCCTTTTGATTCTTAAGGGAGGCCTAGAAAACTAAAGCAAAAGCCTTTTACTTCAAAAGACAGGAACATAGAGGCTTTTTTTTTTTTTTTTCTTTTCGGTACGTGGGCCTCTCACTGTTGTGGCCTCTCCCGTTGCGGAGCACAGGCTCCGGACGCGCAGGCTCAGCGGCCATGGCTCACGGGCCTAGCCGCTCCGCGGCATGTGGGATCTTCCCAGAACGGGGCACGAACCCATGTCCCCTGCATCGGCAGGGGGACTCTCAACCACTGTGCCACCAGGGAAGACCTAGGGGCTTGTTTTAATCCCCCAGTTTCTTTGATACCCCTCAATCTTGAGTGGAACACATTCAGGAAAAGAAAGGGAGTAAAGTTTTGGATAGAAAGGTGGATCATGAACTCAGCAGAGGAACTCAGTTTCATTTCACTGGAAAATTCTGACTAATACACAATATAATGTATTCCAGGCAAGGGGGCAAACATTTATCTCAGCAAAATTAAATTATATATATATATATATATATATAATTTCAAGGTTTTCCTCACACTCTTTAAGATGCTCTTTATGTCTTGAAAAAAAGTGGGATATGAATCCAAAGTCTTAGTTTTGAAACCCGCTCATTGCTATGTTGGGGAAATCCCTTCACTTCTCTGACTTTTACTTTTTAAAATGAAAATAATAGTATTTACTTAATAGTGCTCTAGCTCTGTTAAAAGGGCTGAATATACTAGTACTGATATATATATATATATATATATATATATATATATACACACACACACACAGTTATATATATATATACATACATATACGTATACATATATATACACATATATATAACTATTTGTTGAACCCAATGATATCACTATTTTTATGTCAGAATGGCTGAACATCAGCAATTTCACATAATTCAGCCTAAATATGTTTAAAATAAACTATTATCCAAACCGCAAATCAAGCAAAACAAATGAGGTATGAAGGTTTTGTTGCTGGCATCAAGTTATGCTCTAATTCTCTCTTGTTAATGAGTATGGTTGGAGAATTCATTAGGTGCCATATGCTGAAGCTCACTCTCTCAGTGAATTCCCCAGACAACTGAATACATGGGGGATAATGACGCATCTTACATTACAGAAGAGGAAACTGAGGAAGAAAGATATAAAACAGCTTGCCAAAGGACAAAACTTGTAAATGGTCAAGCCAGAATTTTAAACCAAGGTGATCTGACATCACAGCCCAAATTCTTAGTGATTATACCTCACTGCCTCTTCAGCAAGTTGAATTACAAGGACAAAGAGGACTTATTTATAGATGCTTAGAGTCCAAATCTTTCATCCAGTTCCCTGCTACTTTTTCTGAACTGTGCCTAGAATTGAATTAAAACCAACTCATCGCACTTCTGCCTCTCTCAATATACAAAACAGCATCACCTGCCATCCATCTCCACCCCTCCTCCTGTCAGCACTGAAGAAGGGCTTTGGTATTCTTCACACAAATGCAAAACAGCATTTTGGTTCCTTAACTACAATAGAACCGCTGTCCACTTTAAAATTTCATTAGGAAATACACCCTGAGGCTCAGATGTGATGAACTCAGGTGATGCATAAATCTGGGGAGGCAGAGAAGTGTGCAGAAGAGGATGGACATTGCTTGCTCTAGAAATGTGAGGAACAGGGTTTAGTGAGAATGGATGTCTGAAAAGCAGCATACAGAGACTCTCATGAAGACCTAAAGCTCCCATTGCTTCAGAAGGCTGTAATTCACAAGTTCAATAACAAAGGCCATAAGGCTGAAGCTTAAAAATAAGAGGAGAAAAAGTAAAGTTCTCTGAGGAAAGTTAACTCAAGTTCAAGGATATTTTTTGTCAGGAAGTGGATGGGTGGAGAGTAAGGAAGGAGAAATATATTTTCTCATCTTTCTTGGTAACCTGAATCATTAGTGTAACCAGAGAATGGGAGAGATAATGTATTTGTATTTCACAACTCCCTTCGTGATTGGTACTGAACACAATTAGACAGGCTAAATTGAGACTAATTTGTCATCTCTAGTCTAAACCAACTCAAAATCAATGGTCTACTGCAGATTACCCCATGAGGAAAGCAGAGGCAAGAGAGACTTGTGTGACAAAGTAGGTCATGGGTGTCTGCACTCCCAAGTCTGCTCCTCTATCCATCAAGCTGATAGGCACACATAAACAAATAGCAGAAGGAACAGCTCTGTGAATGGCTCATGATTACAGCAGAAAGTGTTGTTGAGAAAGGAAATGAGGTCTGAATACGAAAAGATTACATTTTGTCTACCAGATGCACTATAGGGATTTGTATGTTCTGTAGCCACTTTCCTAAGGGTTTCTCTACTTCAGCAAATAGAACAATTCTATTGATGAGCTTATCCATCCTCCTCTACCCTATACCACAGGTGGTTTTCAAATGTTATTGCACATAAGAAACACCTGGAACAGTTATCTAAATACATATTTCCTGGCCTCAGGCTCAGAGATTCTGACTAGGTCCATTGTGGGTGGAGCATTTATCAAACATTCCAGCTATTTTGATACAAGTCATTTGTGGACCACACTTGGAAACATTACTAAGGGTAATAGATGTGCATGCATATACATGTATAGAATTTATATTATTTATATTTGTTCTCATGAGTTAGTGACTATTTAGTATTCAGCATAAATAATATCACAAGAAAGTTTATCTAAGACTCCCTACCACCACCTCCACACCTGATTTCTACTGTCTCCAGAGACAGGATTGACTATGTCAATCACAAATGATAAATCTACTTTATCAAAGGTAATTTGCTTCTTACTTTAAGTAATTGAACTTTAAGTGTTCTATTGAGAAATAATTGACATATAGCACTGTTAATGTGTACAGCATGATGGTTTTATTTATAGAAATTATGAAATTTATATATATGTATACTGAATTTACATTTATATATATGGAAAACTAAACCACAATAACTTTATTTAACTTCCATCATCTCATATAGATACAATAAAAAAAAAAAGAAAAAATATTCTCCTTACAATGATTCTTAGGATGCACTCTCTTAACAACCTTCCTACATATCATACAGCAGTGTTAACAATAGTCATTGTATTGTACATTACATCCATAATAGTACTTATTTATCTTATAACTGGAAGTTTGTAATTTTTGAAGTTTGTACCTCCAATTCCTCCTCCCCCCAGATTCTTTGAATGTAATTTACAACTGAACATTTACCATTCCCTCTAGATTAACTTGTACATTAGCCAATTTCTGAATATTAATTGCTGGTATAATTATTGGCAGTCAAATTTAGTATGATTTTTAGCTTGATACAATAGATTTATATAGTTAACTGCCATAATAAGGTAAAAGTTTTGTATGATTACTAGTCACTCTTCTCTGTGTATTTTTTAAAAGCAATTAATCTTTCATTGCAGAAATACTTTTAATTAAAATGCTTCCTCCCTCCCAACCTCAGAAATATATGAAGAACAAACAAAAGAAATTGAAGATGAAAACTTAAAGTTTTGACAATTCAAGTAGGTATCACTCATGTTCTGTGTTATTTTATGAATCACTGCATGAAAATAAACCTAGATGAGTAATGAATATGGACTAAGTTAATAAATTGATCAATCCTATAATCTCCTTAGGAAAGCCAGTTCTCATTTGTTTTGTTTGAAAATTTAGGAAAAAAAATAGTGTTTCAATTCACACTTAAAATCCATAATAAATGTTTTTAAAACTCCACCAGTGTCCCTCAACATGATGGCAACAATCATGCCTTTAAAAAAATTCTTTATATATCCAATGCCCACCACATGGAAAATGCACAATAAATACATATGGTTTTTGAAGAAATTTTGAATCTATAAAGTAATTTTTAAGTATGATAATCTTATCTTTTATCATATTTAGTATCATAAATTAGTAGATACCAAGTACAAGTTCTACTGGTCATGGCCAGTAATATAATTAAAATTAATATAATTAAAATTAATATAATTAATATAGCTAAAATTTTGATATTTGTAGATTTACATTTATAGAGTCTCCAAGCTTCAAGTGTTCTCATTCTTCCTGATATGAAAAGACAACTTCAGGCCCACCTCTATCCCCTATCTGGCTGGAATCTTTGCTCAAGAACAAAAAATATGTTGCCCAGAACTAGACAGAAGGTAGCACTGGGAAAGCTGGGGAACAGTCAGGAATGACCTAGAGAGGCGAGCCCTGTGACATGTGTGGAGCTGGAGTGGGTTTAGCATTATCACCTCAAATGGGCCTTGCTCCAGTTAGACTATAGGAAAGCAATATCTCTAAGGACCTTGGTTCTAAATATTTAGAATTTCTTGCACTTCCTATTACTGTGTTCTGTACAGAGGGAAGAATAATAAATGACTTAGGACAGTGGAGAAAGATCAAACCAAAGTACCCACAAAGACATATACTAACAGCAGCAAGTTGATTTGCCCTTAAACTCTATATGGGATCAAGAATTAGAGGCATCATTTACCAAGGAAAGTGGGAGTGAGACAAAGTAGGGTGGAAAGGGGACTTAAAAATCTACAGAAGGTGCTCCAAAACTCCCAGGTCCCTGTCTGCACCCAGCAAAGAGACAACTGCTCTTTTATAAATCATATAGGAGTTGCAAAGTATTCATGGAGACCAGTTAAAGCAGAATGACTCTGGGTCTAAGGACAGTAAACACAAAACACAGCTCTGGGCTTCTGGAAAGAAAAATGTCATTGCATTAAGATTATATTCTAAATGGAAATAATGCCAGCCCCCTCCCTAAACCAGCTTCGGAATACTAATCACAAGGTATGTATATCCTCCCTCCCTAGGCAAGAGAAGCAAAAATATATTTTCAGGAAAACAGAAAATTTCAAAGAAATGAGCTATAGAGACTGATATGTAGGAGACTTTGATTAAAAAAAAAAAGTGGACACTGAGTTACCATTCCACAATGATACACACAAGTCCACAAGACATGCCCCTAAATTTTCTGTTTCTAATTTACATTTTAGTGTCTCATTCTTAAACATATATGTATCTATCTATCCATCCATCAATCCACAAAGAGTCACTCATTAGTTGACAAAAGCTTCTAAGAAAAAAGAGCAAAATAAGCAATTAGGAAACAAATAGAAAAAAAAATAAATTTGAAGGGATGAGAGATGAGATATGGAGGAGAAGAATGCCACCAAAATATAGGAATATTAATTCTCAGGGAGATAA
The DNA here is from genome assembly GCF_000442215.2 of Lipotes vexillifer. Taxonomy (NCBI): domain Eukaryota; kingdom Metazoa; phylum Chordata; class Mammalia; order Artiodactyla; family Lipotidae; genus Lipotes; species Lipotes vexillifer. Next base: position 2,947,378 of record NW_006790311.1, on the reverse strand, counting down.
CAGAATAAATTACTTCATTTTTTAAAAGGAATAAAAAAGAACAATAGAAAAGAAAGTAACAAATACAGAAAAGAGTTTAAAAGTCAAATGAAATATTGTGAAAAAGTCTTAACATGTGTAATGTGGATATGAGAATGAAAAGAAAGAGTAAAAAGAGAGGAGACAATATTTTCGGAGAGTCTGGCCAAAACGTTTTCAAATGTGATTTCTAAAATATCAAGTGACAGATTCGAGAAAATTTATAAAACCCCAGAGGTATAAATACAAAGAATAGTGCAGGTAGCCATATTAGAATAAACTTCTGAAAACCAAGGAAAAAAGAGAAAATCTTAAAAACAGCCAGAGGAAAAGGATACATGAGCTTAAAAGGAGAAACAGTAAGACTGACAGTTCTTTTTTCAACAGAAAAAATGGAAATCAAAGGACAATGTAATAATATTAAAAATGCTAACTAATATAATTCTCAATGTGGAATTCTATACCCAGTGAATATAAACTTCAGAAAGAAAGACAAAATAGATTTTCTATAAAATTTAAAAATTAGGTATTTAATCACCAGCATATCTACAGAGAAATAAATTCTAATAAGGGGTTTTCATGAAGAAGAAAATATAATCTCAGATGGATAGCATTAATGAAGGGAAAAATTGTTAATATTTAGGTTAAAAAAATGGTTATTAACTGTTTAAAACCATAACAAGAAACATCCTATGAAGTTTAGCATATGTAAGAATTAAAACACATGAAAACATAGCATAAAAGTCAATAGGGAAATAAAGTATTTGCATTATGAACAGTAAAAAATAAATATTAGACAGACTTTAATATGTAAAGGATGGATGTTGTAATCTTTGAAGTATTCAATATAAGAAAAATTTAAAAACTAAAATGAGGTATACTGAATAACAAAAAGTTTACTTGATAATTCTAAAAGAAAGAAATTATAGAGGGAAAAGACCAGAAAAAAATTAGTTAAATGTAAAACAAAAAAATCTACTGTAGGTATAAAATCAACATATCAGAAATGACATTAAATGTCATGGACAAAATACTTTAATATATAAAAATTATTACACTGGATGATGTAATAAAATGCAACTATTTTCTACAAATGACATTCTAAAGTGTGTAATTTTAATAATTATTTTAAATTATTAATTTTTAAATTATTTTATTTAATAACATGAACACAAAACTATTTTAAATAAAAGGATGGAAAAATATTTCATGCAAACACTAAAAACAATGATAAAAAAAACAGATATAACTTATTTAGTATCAGAAAATTAGACTGTAAGGAAAGAAGTATTGCTAAACAGAAAGAGAGACATTTCATAACAAGGATCCACTCTACCTGAAAACATAACAATTGTAAACTTGTATGTACCTAAGAATGTAGCCTGAAAATGTATAAAGCAAAAGTGAATGTACAGAAAGAAGATATAAACAAATCAAAAGTAATAGTTGGAGATTTTAACACATTTCTCTTAATACCTAGTAAAAAAAAAGATATAAAAATTAGTAAGCATAAAAGAGGTTTGCACACATTATTAACAAAATTACCTTAACTGATATGCATAGAATATTGCACCCAGCAACTGAAAAATTTGTATTTTTAGAGAGCATATGAGATGTGTTCCAAAATAGATCAGATACTGAGCCATAAAGCACATCTGAAAAAATTTCAAAGGATTGATATCATCCAAAGCATATTCTCTTATCAGTGTAGAATTAAGCTATAAATTACTAGCAAGAAGTTTATCAGAAAATTCCCAAATGCTTGGATGTTAAATAATGTATTTCCAAATCAAAATGGAAATTAGGATGTATTTTGAACTAAAGGATAATGAAAATAAATATAGCAAAACTTTTGGAATGAAGCTAAAGCTGTACTTAGAAATATACAGCCTTAAATGTATTTATTAGAAAACAGAAAATACTGAAAATCAATAATGTAAACATCATGCAAAGAAAATGGAAATAAAAGAGCAAATTAAACCAAATAAAGTAGAAGAAAGTAATAAAGTTAAGAGAAAAAATCTATAAAATAAAAACCAGATATAGAATAAAAATGCTATGAAAATTAAGTTAATTCTCTAAAAAGGGCAATAAAAAAATAAAAATTTTAGTGAAATTGAACAAGAAAAAGAGATAAAACACATATTACTGACATGAGGACACTATTGATTTACAGGCATTACAAAGTAAGTAAGAAGATAATCTGAATTTGTGTAAATAAATTTGAAATTTTAAAAGAAATAAATTCCTGATAAAGAGCAACTTGCTGAAAGTAATGTAAGAAATAGAAATAGAAAAATTGAATATCTCTTTATGCATATAGAAATTGATCTCTAATTTAGTAATTTCCTACATACATTTCAGGCTCAGATGGCTTCACTAGTAAATTTTTCCAAATTTTAATGGAAGAACTAACACTCATCTTTCATAAAGTCTTCCAGAGAACAGATAGAGAACACTTCCTAATACAATTTTTAGAAGTCACTTTAGAGGACATCAAGGGACTTTCAAGGACACCAAAATTGGCAGAAAAATTTTTTAAAGGAAAAAATAGAGGCAATTTATCTTATGAATAGAGCTGAAAAATTCTGAACATAATATTAACAAATCAAATTCAAAACTAAAGCATTATATCCAAGTAAAGTTTATTCCAAAGATGCAAAAATTGTTTCAACATTAAAAAAATCAATCAGTGTAATTCATCACATTAATAGATTCCAGTTAGGTGAGGTATTAAAATATCCAATTCACAGACTCAGAGAGTGGAGTGATGGCTGCCAGCGGTTGGGGGAAGAGGGAAATGGAGAGTTACTAATCAATGGGCATACGTTTCACTGAAGCAAGATGAAGAAGCTCTAGAGCTCTGCTGAACAATTAAAAACGAAAGAGAGTAGATGTCATGGTAAGTGTTTTTGCCATAATAAAATTAAATTTAAAAGAAGAAATGTAAATTTCAGTTAAAAAATAGAACTTTATGCTACAAAGAATGGGCCTATATGCATGTAAATAAAAAAAAAAAAAAGATACAACCAGGAGGGTGGAGAATCCCAGGATATAACACACATTGTGACAAAATAATCTAATTGGATTACAAAGTTATGGTACGACGCCACTGAAGGGAGTTAAAAAGAAGAGCTGTTGATCTAAGTAACTGTAGAAATCCCTGGAAACTATAAGACAAAGCATTGTAGTCTAGCTAATATATTTCTCACAGAGGTATAGGTAAGCAGTTCTTAAACCCTGTAAAATTATACTGGAATAAACAAATAAGTAAATGAATGGCAAAAGGTCAGTCTGATTTCTCAATGTTGAAGCTGGAATTTACAGATAAGGAAGGAGAGGAGGAGCCTAGAACAAACCATGCAGTACTGGATAAGAGTTGGAGCTATCAGTGGGGTCACATGTTTAGGTTAAAATGGACACTGATGGACAGACATAGAAATAATTATGTGTGTATACATGGTCAGTATACATACATATACTTCCTAGCTCTGTCCACTGAGAGGACCTAGAAGCCATGACACCTCAGTAGCAAAGAACATAGCGAGATCTTTTTTTCTAATACTGTTCTCTGGTAAAAGGGATAAAGGCTTCTCGGAGAAATTTGAGATTCTAGGATAGGAGAAGCAACATACATGATGAGCCTAGAGCATCTTGTAGTGCCAGAAAGTAAGGAAGTGCTAAAATAAATAAAAACACACAAAAACCAAACAAACAAAAATACAATGATGGGGTATGTTAAAGCCAACTGAAAGAGCTCCTTTTGCCCAAAGTTGGAATAATTTGAGTAACAAAATAAATAGCATAGACTTTGATAATAACTCAAGTGTAAAATAAATATCCATGTGTCCATAGTGACATAAATAAACAATTGAACACAACAAAATGGGAGACAAGAAACACATCTCTAAAGCAGAATTCTATACAATGTATATAGATACTACTCCCTCAAAGAGGTGAAACATAATTCCCACACTTTGAGTGAGGTTTTGCTTAGGGATTTGCTTTCAAAGATTAAAATATGGAAAGAAGAAAAAGTAGCTCTACAGTAGAGAAATCTTGCAATGTGCCTTAGTCAGGTGCTCAAGGTTAACATCATCAGTGATAAGTCATTAATTATATATACCCTTGATATGATGTGTAGGAAACAGTACTTTACCTCTGTGATCCTCCTCTCAAAAACCTAGTTTAGCTATGAGATAAAACACCAGACAAACCCAAATTGAGTGATGTTCTGCAGAATACCTGAATAGTACCCCTCAAGGTCATTACCAGTGCTTTCAAGGTCATCACAAAGAAAACCTGAGAAACTGTCACAGCCCAGAAAAGCTTAAAGGCACATGATAATTAAATGTAATATGGTATCCTAGCTAAAATCTTGGCACACAAACATGAGATTATGGCAGAAACTAATGAAATATGAATAAAACATGGGGTTTATTTAATAATAATATCAATATTGGTTCATTACTTATAATAAATATAGCCTACTAATATAAGATGTTAACAATAAAAGCAATTGTATATGGTGCCTTCAAGAATTCTCTGTACTATCTTTGAATTTTTTTCTTGTAAGTCTAAAAATATTCCAAAATAAAAAGTTTATTTCAATTAAAAAAAAATCACTAAAGCATTTGATAAATAACAAAAATCCCCAAGGAAGTATAATTGCTTATACAATAAAAGAAAAAAAATAAGAAAACTACAGGGCAAATTCAGATTTCCACCCACTACACTCCACCCACTGAAAAAAGAAAATTATGGGAGGAAACTATCAAATAATTCATTCAATGTAAAATTATGGGAGGAAACTATCAAATAATTCATTCCATGTAAAATGAATGAATTATTCATTCAATGTAAAATTCAATGTAAAATTTCCTAGAACTGAAGAACATTACTTGAGATTTAAAGAGACAAGTGAAAAGAAGAATGAAAGGGGAAAAAAGAGAACCCCTCTAGAGAAAAGTCAAAATACACAATGGAACAGGAATAAGAATGGCATCACATTTCTACCACTGGCAGATAGATGGCAATGAAAGAATATCTTCAAAGTGCTGAGGAAACTAATGTCCAGCCTTGAATTCTATACCCAACCAAACTAAGAATCTAATTTGAGGACAATAAAAACATTTTCTTAAATATGACTCAGCATATTTACCTCTCAGAACTCTGTTTCTGGGCTCCACTAAAGCCAGGGTGGTGAAACAAGGGATCCAGCACTGGAAGAGAATGAAGAAAATTCTCAAGATTGTAGATGGAAGCCTGGGACTGGAAAACTCTACTGCAGACGTTCAGAGCAACCAGTGCAGATGGAAGCAGTAGACGGAAGTTTCCAGGGGAATGTTTCAAGAGAATATAGGAATGGTAAATAAACTAACAAGTTTGGATAAGTGGGAAATTTTATCAATTGACATTTTACAAAGCTATTGTTGGGGATGAAATGTTTGACCAAACATTCAAAGAAAACTAAGAGGGGGAAAAAACAAGAGGTGGGAATTCTCTGGAAGTCCACTGGTTAGGAATCCACATTTCCAGTGCAGGGGGCCCAGGTTCCATCCCTGGTTGGGGAACTAAAATCCCTCAAGTTGCACAGTGCAGCCAAACAAAACAAAACAAACAAAAAACAAAACAAACAAAAAACCCCACAACAACAAGAGGTTAACTCCTTTGAAGGTGGGGAGGGTGAGTTGTTGCATAAGAAAGGGATTGTAGCAATAATGTTCAACGAGATTCCATGGTAAATACCATTTTTATGGTCATAAAAACCAATATAATGAAGATGGAATTAACCAAAAGTCAAATAATATTTTGCTTCCAGCATGGGGGAAATGGAAGAAAGATTTAATAGAACTACCACAATAGGTAGTGCATTGACAATGTCTTCATTTGCTGAATAAAGAGTTTGAATTGTGGACATAATAAGCACACATATTAGGGTAAAAACAAGAAAACAACCTAAAGGGTTGAAATTAGTTTCCTGTAGGGCACAAGAAATGCATGATGAGTGATAAGGACAGAGAACTGCTGTTTTTTTTGGTTGCTGTTATTGTTATAAGACTTTTGCAGCTTTTTATTTTTTATAAAACTAAGTCCATGTATTTATTTAGACACAAAAATAATTAACATTAAATTAATAAAAAAACAAAATAATAATACATTTAGTGATTTATCTATGAAAAGTTTATGTACAAATGTGTCATGGCCTATCAGTTGAAAAACAAGTAGAATTGTTTAACTTTTATTCACAATAATCCAGAATGTTTCCTCACGGTTCAGATGGACATAATTTCATACGATCACTCCCGCTAATGAACCAGTATACCTTCAATGATCACATGGAAACCATATTTGTTACTTTATAAATGGTGAGACTGCCAGGTGATATGTAAGTATGAATAATTTTTTGTACTTCTGAACATTCATTTACCTAACCTTTTTAAAAATTAGCCTGAGCATTTCTTCACAGTAATGGTGAGAAGACCTTTTCTTGAGCACAGTACTGTGCATGAAAGTTTTTATAAGGATTATAGGCATTTCTATGCCTAATAGGGATGAACTTTTTTTTTTTGCGGTACGTGGGCCTCTCACTGTTGTGGCCTCTCCCGTTGTGGAGCACAGGCTCTGGATGTGCAGGCTCAGCAGCTATGGTTCACGGGCCCAGCCACTCCACGGCATGTGGGATCTTCCCAGACCGGGGCACGAACCCATGTCCCCTTTATCAGCAGGCAGGCTCTCAACCACTGCACCACCAGGGAAGCCCCAGGGATAAACTTTTGATAGAATCTACTTATTCTCTCTGAAACCTGTATTTAATCATGGAGATTCTATTTTGTCCTTAAGAATCAGATAATCGGACTCATTAAATGGTGTATCATAGAAGAACAAGGTTTCTAATTATGTTTAAATGAAATATATGAGTTAATAAATAAAATATGATAGCAGTCTATTAAAATGATTAAGAACTTCTAGAATAGTGTACACCACATCAGGTATATATTAGAATGCGTTGTACACATCAACATCTCTACATGTATTGTGTTAAAGCCAGTCTTTGGGATTCAAACCAATGGCCAATGGGCCTAGTGAAATGTAAATGTTAGAATATATGAAAGACAGAAAAGCCCAAAGATTGCTTGATGCTAACTTGAAGATGTAACATATTCTCAACTCTGAGCTTTTGACGTTCATTGCAGACCAGACTTTCATTTCAGTGTTTTTTAATACCACATGACACCTTATATATGCAGAGTCACAGTTGAGGGATAATGTATGTGATCTCTTAGTGGAACTGCCTGCCAGGAGAAGGGGTCAGGCCATAGCCAAGGTGGAGGGTTTCTGTTTCCATGTGTGAGGAAGACGCATTGCCCTTTTCCTTCTAAGTTGTTGAAACTTGTTTCAAGGTCACCCTTTTTCCAGAAATACAGTGTCCCAGATTTGGACGCTTGGAGTTCACTGTGTTTGTAAGTTACACAAATCAGCAAAAGTGGTTATCATCTGGGTGCGGAGTTTCTTTCTTTATCTATTAGTACTTTACGTAACTTACCTGGACAACTTAAAAAAAATCTTAATGACACTGAACTTACTTTATATTTAGCAGTGTCTGTTGGCACCACTGAAGATATGTTCTTGTTGAAATACTCTGAATTTCATTTTTAAATGTATTCATACTATGTTATGTTTACACACATATGTTAGAAAAGAGTATGAGAATTACAGTCAGAAGACTTGAGCTTAAAACCCAACTCTACCATTTTTTGACAATATGGTCTTGGGCAAATTGCTTAACTCTTTAAATATCTATAAAAGATACATTGGGTTTGCCTAATGGCACAAGAGAGTTTCCAAAGAGAAAATATATTTTAGAACATTTATAAACTATGAAACCCTGTTAAATATTAGTTATTTTTCATCTTTCATTGGTTAGTTCATTTTCAGCTCTGTTTACCTTCCCTCCTTCTCAGGAGGAATTCATATTCTTTAGAACTATCCCCTAAGGCTCATTACTGTTGGAGGCCATGTCCACATAGTTCCAGCTATGGGACTTCCAACAATGTTTCCTACTTCCCATTTGTCTCTTCTCATATTTTCTTGAGAAAATATGCTTTCCTTTTCTCCTGATGGATTTCTTTTCATCTACTTCTTGTCTCCTATTCACTGCTAAAAATACTCACTATTCCACCTAGATCTGTGACACATTTGTCTTATTTCCCCCTACATTTTCCCAGCAGCACAATGAACAGACACTTTGAAAACCTAAGTTGTAAAGGAATGGCTTGTGTTGAGTTAAAAGTTTTGCAGCATGGTACTTGAAAAGAGTTCCACATCTTTCCTGGGGACTCTAAAATGTCTAACCTGCTCTGCTCATGTATCATTGCCCCATTGCTCACTCATGGAGGTCACCCAAGACTGCCCTTAGCTCTTAAGGTGCTCACATTCTGTCTGGGCTTTGTCTGTAGATTCCAGTTCCTCTAATATCTTTTGGACTGGATTAGTTCTATTAGTTACCAGTCAAACATCAATGCTAAATGTTCTGGAAGTCTCCTTTTCTGGCTCTTCCTGATCTTGATCACCTTTCACAGACTACCCATGCTAACTCCAGCTTATTGGAATTCAAGCTCTGACAGTCATCTTCATTAGTAGAACACCCTGTTCACAGACACACACATGCATGTGTATATATATATATATATATATATATATATATATATATATATAATGAATGGAATTTGTGTTAAATGGTGAAGATATTATCAAATTTAACAAGTAAATAGTCAAAGGGACCTGAAAAGTTCTCTATTCCAGCCTCCTAAATCACATTGCAAATTTGCAAGGACAGTGAGAATTCACCCATGCCTAGTGGCCTCCTGAAGGGATTCTGAAGCCACCTCTATAATCTGTTACAATCTTTAACAACTTTAATTCCTTAGACATTTCTATTTTTTTTTAAAGGAAACCTGCAGAGTGTGTGAATAATTCTTTTGCTTTTACATACTATCCCATTTGGTTGGATTTCCTGTTTTTGACTTTTCAGCATTTTCAGCTTTGGTTGTTCTTGAATTAATGCTAAAATGAATATGGGTACTGATACGCTAAGAAAAAAAGCAGGGAATCCTTACTCCTGCATAAGGTTTTTAATACTGGAAATTCAGTCAGAGATATTTCTCCCATTATGTAGATAAAATATGCAGTGGTGAGACTTATTAGCTTAGTACTGAGTTGGCCAATAGCCACACAAGACTACTCATATTTTACTTCTTTTTTTCATCCAATTTTTTCACCTTTACAAACCGATTTAAGGTGTACAATACTGTGTACAAACTTCTCTCCTTGCATCAGGGAAAACTTCAAGAATGGAAATACAAATACCAATAGGAAGCAGGAGAAATTGGTCTCCCAGTTCTGCTTCTTCTCTGCCTTCTAATTTGTATTAGGTGGAACTAAAAAACTAAAAGTTGGTTGGCATGGGCAGAGGGACTCATCTGGTCTGCCATGACAATAATAAAATCCATATTATAGAATACCCATTTTATAGAAAGAATCAGACATTAATAATCCTAGATATTCAAGACAAATATCTATCAAGTAAATTTCATCAGCTTTCCTGTTCTTCTTGTCTTGATAGAGGATTCCCTGATGAAAAGAGATATAAACTTTATCCCAGAACATCAGACACTTTGAAACCAGGGCAGACTCTCCCTTTCATGGGAAATGATGATGTGGAAAATGGTAGAAAACTTGAATGGATAAAATATTCTCTCCTATAAGCCAACCTACCGCGTATTTCTGGTCTTACTCCTTTGCCTATGCTTTCTGAGTCAAGCAGAGTCTATCCAAACTAGAAAGTTCTGAGCACTCACCTACATGGACCTTGGAGAGATAACTGCTGTTTTGTTTTCACTTTCAAGAAAAAAAACTTCCTAATTCCTTTGAGCAAATCAACAATAGATGGGAAATTTAGGACAGTTTGTGACATTTACATGCTGAGGTGGCTCTGAATATTGCTATGATAATTACTTAACTGAGTCAAATAATGAACACAGTTTCCACCAAAGGAGCATAAGAATTTTTTCTCCAAATAAAAATCAGTTTAGTTTTATCAGTTTTTGATTATTGTGTGGTAGGTTTTCTATACTGTATATTATCACAAAATTTTAATACTGAACTACTTTTCTTCTTGACACCCAAGGAGCATGTCTTCCTGGGAACTCAAATTCATTTTAATATTAGGCTAAGTAAAACCACATGAAAAAGGAGAAAAGAACTGAAAAATTATCATTGTACTTGAAAGCCAAATATAAATGACATTGGGATTTATCTGCATCCCTACTCCCTTCAGTTAGGGCAGATAATCAAATATTGGCACCAATTTCAGAGGAAAGTTGGAAATGCTATAAAAATGTGTTGCTTTCTTAGAGTTTCCTGGTTGATTAATTGCCACAGAATTAGAAACGGCCATGGTATAAATCCCTCTGGATGAAAATGTCAGACAGTTACTAAGCTAGCAAGAGACTTCCCAATTACCCCTGAGAAAGAACCCAGCATGGAAAAGAGGAAAGATTAGCATGGAAAACAATATTTGGGGTTCTGGTGTCATTATAAATTGTCCATTCTTTTTTTATCATCCTTTATTTATTTATTTATTTTTTTTCTTGCGTTATGCGGGCCTCTCACTGTCGTGGCCTCTCCCATTTGCGGAGCACAGGCTCCGGACGCGCAGGCCCAGCGGCCATGGCTCACGGGCCCAGCCGCTCCGCGGCATGTGGGATCCTCCCGAAACGGGGCACGAACCCGCGTCTCCTGCATCGGCAGGCGGACTCTCAAGCACTGCGCCACCAGGGAAGCCCCATCCTTTATATTATTACCACATAAGTGACTGATTTAGAAATTGGGTCAATAACCAGTGATGTCATTAGATGCCCAATACATCATTATTTTTCAGTGTTATCAGCTTGTCTCTGTCTGTATCTGTGTGTGCAAGACTGTGTATGTGTGTGAGGGTGTTTGTCATGTTTTAATATAAATTTGAAAAGTGATTTGGTGTAATGGAGTATTTCTCCTTGTAGTCTGGGGACTTATAGGTTTCCTTGTTGCATTCACATTTCAAATATCAAAATACCCGGATTTTTATCTCTGGCATTAAATTATAAATAGCATGGTGTTAAATTTTTTTAAAAGTCATTCTACTTCTAAAATGCCCACCTTAAAATAATTCATCATTGCTATGGATCAGTGACTGCTCTGTATGTACTATTCCTTCCTTTAAAAAGGGAATTTTAATTTTATTGTATTAGTCCTGCTCCATCTTTTTATATTAGGAGGTATTTAGGGAACAGATAATATACTTTGATTGATAAGTTACTAGATCAGAAAAGCCATATATAGACCTAATAGAGAGATCCTGGACTTTGAACAGGAAGTAGAAATTGGGTTTGATTTTGGGTTGTCCCACTTTGTGGATCATATATTCTATATGTGGAAAAAAATGGTACACATGCATATTTGGTGGTCAAAAGAATGAATTGTGGCAGAGAAAAATAACTGTCAAACAAAGATTCAAGTTTTCAAAAACAAATGTTGGGAAGAGGCTGCCCATTTAGGGAATATATTTCCCAGCCTCTTGTGCATGACTTGGGGTAACTAGTTCTTGCTGGTGGGATATGAGAAGAAGTGAAGTATGCCACTTATAAGTTGAGGCAACCATGCAGGTTTGACTTCTGTACTCTCTCTTCTCCCATCAGCCACCTGGATAGGGAAGACTCAGCAAGGCTTTAAGAGATGTCAAGTCCAAAATGTCAAAGAAGCCCGGGTCTGTGAATAACGACCACGAGGAAAGCTGCCCATCAATTAGAAACATCTATTTTAGACTCAAAGTCTTATGAGTTTGGCCATATTTAATTTAGGGGTTTTGTTGGTATACCAGCTAATATTACTTTAACTAACGCATCATACTACTTGACTTACAAAAGTCATTCTGATTACTTTCTGTAATTTCTTCTAACACTAAGTAAAACTCTAGATATAGTCTATAAATCTTGTCCAATCAGCAATGTTGACTGAGTGCTAAATATGGGCCAGACTACTAATACATCAGTGTTTTCTTTAGGAAAATAGATTTAAAATATCAGATCATATTACAATCCTAAAAATACATATCTATTTTGAAGAGTCAAGAGAAAGTAATTTTGAATCTACAATATATATTTTTTTCTATTTTTCAAGTTTGACCCTTACCTTTACTTCTCTCTTCCCATCCATCTACCACTGGAATGACATTCTCATGTCTTCTTGATCTAGAAACTAATTTTGCCATTTGATGAAACTGGGAAAGGGTGACATCTCTTTCTTGATACTACCATTTCTAATCTGCACAAATCCTACTAAATCCTTTCAACGTCAGTGGGATGGGGTTGATCCTCCATGTCGTTTTCCATTATTAGCAAATCAAAATGCCCTTTGGGATCTGATTTCATCACATAAGTCATTTAAATACTGTATAGAGAACAGGTTTAACCTCAATACTAATCTCTTTGTGTCTGTGTTGAAAATCACCAATGTGTATTCTCAATCTCCTGAAATTCTCTTCAGTCCTGATTTCCAAAAGGAAAAATATGTTTCTTGATAAGGTCATACTCAAATCCAATTAGATAAAGTCTTACCACCTCATGAGGGTAATATCTTTCATTCTCAGATAAAAAACTCAAGTCAACTTAGGAAACAGAAAATTTAAAAAAAAAAATGTTTTTATACTCCATTTCCAGTTTGGATAATTAGTGACAGACTTGCCGTGCCCCAAGTCTCCTATGCTAGCTATAAAAATAATTTCTAAAGTTTCTAAGACAACAATTTGAAATTAACTGAACTGTTACTAATTCTCTTCATCTTAAGAAGGCTGAAATTAAGACTAAGCCTCCTCATATTTTATTACAATAATGCTATTACTAAGGGTTTGCAATTTCCAAAGCTCTGTTTAAAGACATGTTTCCCACAGAATTGCAAAATACCTAACAAATCTATTTTGTCACATTCCTGCCAGATGGAGAAGAATAGTTATCTTCAGAATAAGTCTCTCAGTCAGAGAATTGAATAAAAGACATATAGCCAAGTAAATCTCTTCCATTTTCCTCTCTCCTTTGCCAGTACCTTGCTGTCTCCTTCAATATTGCTGCAGGTGATTTGTGCCTCAGAGGTTCTGGTCCAGTAGAATTGCAAAATGGGTTTTTCCAGGAGCACTTTTTCCCACTCATTTAAAAGGAAATTGCAACCACACATTTTTGAGTCATTTATGCTTAAATCATCAATATTTTGGCTTCTGGGAGCTTTCCGATGTCCAGCTAGACTTTTACTTTTACATTTACATGTCCAGTTACATTTTAATGAGCTTTTAAAATACATTTTCCCTAAAAAACAAGAAATCAGAGTGCTTACCATCTCATTTATTATGCAAATTAAACAAAGTTCAAATGTGTAATAATAATTTTAAATCATATTCAAGGTCTATTATTTTCCCCATAAAATCTATTCCCTCAAATTTATAAAGCATATGCTGTTACGGTTTCCCTCATGATTTTCATCTATCTTCCCCTTCTTTGGGCATTTCTAACAAATATGGAACTCACCTTTATGGTTCATGTCAGATATTTCAGTTGTCTCAATATCAGGTACAACATATCATGGTTCCTTCAAACCATGAGTTCATATTTGAGTAATATTGTCCAGGACCTTCACATGTTTTAGGTCAAGTCACTGGGCTTCATTCAACTCCCCCCTTTTTTTCATTCTTTACCTCACCTGAGGTTCCACACTTGGCCGCTGGCAAGATGGCTGCCCTTTTAGTATCACTGTGTCTGAGCCACCATGTCCTTGATGAGGCAAGTAAGGGATGACAGAAAGGAAATGAGAGAAAATTAAATTGACCCAAAGTCATCACAGGCATTTATAGGTGGTAGAATTCCAATTCAATGAACAGTTGCATTCCCTGGTTATCAAAGGGGAACTGTTGGGCTTCCCTGGTGGCGCAGTGGTTGGGAATCTGTCTGCCGATGCAGGGGACACGGGTTCGTGCCCCGGTCTGGGAAGATCCCACATGCCGCGGACGGGCTGGATCCGTGAGCCACGGCCGCTGAGCCTGCGCGTCCGGAGCCTGTGCTCCGCAACGGGAGAGGCCACAACAGTGAGAGGCCCGTGTACCGCAAAAAAAAAAAAAAAAAAAAAAAGGGGAACTGTTCACTGTTTTAATCCATCTCAAAAGATAACTAATCAACCCAATGGAAAATTTTTTTCTCATGAAGAAAGTTTTCCATATCTATTTGAATGAATCTGAACTGGGAATTAGAAGACCTGGATTCTAGTTCAGTTCCTGTTATTGATTGTCATTGGGACTTATTAGTAATAGGTAACATTTAATGAGTAATCACTATACTCTAGGCACTGCATAAGGGCTCATACAATTTTACTAAAAGAGATGCTATTATTATACTCAGGTTACAGATTTAAAAGCTGAGGTTCAGAGAGGTTAGGTAAGTGGTGAAGTTCTGATTTTGAATCCAAGCATTCTAACTTTAGAGGACTTGAACTAATCATTATGCTCTAATCTCCCATAATCTCACTTATGTTACAACATTAGCATAATCACAGATAAAATGAGGGCATTAAGTAGGTTACATTCATTCTTTCAATCAGCAAGTATTTATTACACACCTACCATGTCAAGGTATAGTTCTGGAAGATGGGAAGAAAATAGAGGATTCCCTGGCTGTCCAGTGGTTAGTACTCTGTGCTCTTACTGCCGAGGGCCCGGGTTCAATCCCTGGTCGGGGTACTAAAATCCAACAAGGCATGCAGCACAGCCAAAAACAAAAATATATGGGAAAGAAATAACAAACACTGTAGACAGAGTTTCTGTGGTTATGGAGCTTACATTTCAGAGGATCATTGAAGATTTTTCCAACTTTAATATCATCTAGTTAATGATTCTATATAAATGCCACTTGTCCCTCCATGTATAACTCAAGTCCTACCCCCTTGATGAAAACCTATTCTGAATATGCTCACTCTTGCTGATCTGTTTTGAACAATTATCATCTGTTTTCCATTATATTTCCATTTAACAGTTGTATTTAAACCAGATCACCATAATAACATTTTAAAGTTATCAGAGAATGAACACTTTGGGCAAATAAAAATGCCCTGCACATGGCAGGTTTCAGTAACTACCATTTTGGATTCATTTGATGATAAGATTTTCTAGGATATTTAACCTCGTTCTTTGATCTCTCTTCCCTGGATCTCCCTCTGTTTCAGCTCGATATGGTTAGCCATGCCCCTTGATTCCTTTCCAAAACACTGCATACTTCACAAATTCTTAAATTCATTCATTCATTCATTTAGCAAATCCTTTTTAAGAGAAAGATATCACGCAGGGTGATGCAAAGACAAAAAAAAATTCTGCAGCCATTAAGGAAATCACAGCTTAGTGGAAGACAGATATGTATATAAATAAATAAATAAATTGCAGTATAATGCAGTACAGACCATATAAAACACAAGTAAAGTTCTAAATTAGAACCTAATAATAACTGGAAAGGGAGGGATGGCTTCATTCAAGAGGTGCTCTTTATCTTCTGAATAATAAATAGAAATTGTCTTGGTAGAGAAATGAGGTCATGAGAATTCTAGGTAGTGAGAATAAAATGTGAAGGAGACTGATATAGCAAGGAAACTGTTTGGCAGGGGTGTAACATTTGTGGGTTGCTGGAGAAGAGACTGGGAATTATATGTTGGGGTATAGTTATCAGATTTTGTGAGATAAATTGAAGGCAGGAAGCAGTGGGAAGCTAACAGAGGTTATTAAAGAGAAAAGTGCCACTGAAAAGGGCACCAGAATTTTCTGGTTTGGAGCATTATGTAAATGGTAATGTTGCTAAACATCCAAATGGGTCCTTGCCACAAACCACAGCATCATATCCTGCTTTTGTACCTCAACACAAAACACCCTGGCAACGAGGTCCACAGAGAGTGCTGGAGGATCAGAGAAAGGAGCTGAGAATGGTGGGACTCATTTTGGACTAGAGTTAGGAAAGGAAACAATTGACAAAATTCTCATGTCTTCTAACCAAATTATTTACCCATATATCACATGGGATTTTGAAAGAGTGATGCAAATTTTAAAGACAGAATTTTATTTTTTAATTTTTAAATTGTATTTATTTTTTATACAGCAGGTTCTTATTAGTTATCCATTTTATACATATTAGTGTATATATGTCAATCCCAATCCCAGTTTAT
>NW_006790311.1:2865017-2922827 GCF_000442215.2 Lipotes vexillifer | reverse complement strand
TCCCTGGTGGCGCAGTGCTTGAGAGTCCGCCTGCCGATGCAGGAGACGCGGGTTCGTGCCCCGTTTCGGGAAGATCCCACATGCCGCGGAGCGGCTGGGCCCGTGAGCCATGGCCACTGAGCCTGCGCGTCCGGGTGCTGTGCTCCGCAAATGGGAGAGGCCACGACAGTGAGAGGCCTGCATAACGCAAGAAAAAAAAAAAAAAAAAAAAAAAAAAAAAAAAAAAAGAATTATAAGGGCCATATTTTAGAGAAATAGAGAAAGATGGAATATTATTTTAGTAGGAGTGCATCAGGGTGTTCACATTCCTCATCACTAGTTTCCTCAGTTATTAACATCTTACAGTTTTATGGTACATTTGTCACAATTAATGAACCAATATCAGTACATTATTATTGAAGTCCATATTTTATTCTGATTTCCTTAGTTTTTACCTAATGACTCTTCTGTTCTAGGATATCATATTTCAATTAGTCATCAGGTCTCTAGCTCCTCTGGGCTGTGAGAGTTTCACATACTTTCATTGATTGTAATGTTCTTGACAACTTTGAAGAGTATTAGTCAGATATTTTCTAGAATATTCCTCAAATTGGGTTTTTCTGATGATTTTCTCATGATTAGACTGGTTTTATGGATTTTAGGGAGGAAGACTGCAGAAGTAAAGAGCAGTCTTTACTTCTTTACTTCCCATCACAGCAAATTAAGGATCATACTATGAACATGATTCACACCATTGATGTGAACATTGAATAAGTGGTTGGTGTAGTGCCAGCCAGGTTCTCCACAGTGAAGTTATCCGCCCTTTTCACTCTGTATTCTTTGAAACAGAATCGTTCTGTGCTGTCCATGTTACCCAATCAGGTTCATTTTGCCAACATACTAGCAAGACAAAACACTGAGCTGTGGAGGTTTGCAGCAAAGAGGGTTTATTTGTAAGTCAACCAATAGAGGAGACAGGAGAACTAGTCTCAGATCTGCCTCCCCAAAGGCAAAGGGATTGGGCTATATGGGATAACAAATAAAGAAGCAGGATGGTCCAGAGAGTGGGAAGTGTTGGGAGCATGGAGAGCTGTGATTGGCAAAGGGCACAGTAATCATTGTTCTGCCCAGGCTTAACTAAGCTACAGGCCTCCACAGGTGCCCAGTTGAAGGGTTGGTGCTCCTATCTAGTCTTAACCAGCTCAGCTTGAACTAGACACAGCTACTCCAAGTTCCTGGAAAATAACTCAGGCAAACACCCTATTGTTTAGGCCACATTCTGCTTGGAGAATATGCAACTCTTAAAAAGACCTTGATTAGTGATGGCAGGTGAAATACATTTCACCCACAGTTTCTGTCCCCCACTATCTTTTGATCATTCCTCAATCTTGAGGAAAGAGAGGTGACAACTGCTCTGGCTACTTCCTGCTGATAGGGTGGGGGAATGTAGACCTAACAAAGGCTTGAGAAATGAAACTGCTTAGCACTCATTTGAAATATTCCCTTGTTCCCATTTAACATTTTGATCCCAACAAACAAATACCATCTATACATCAGCTGCCAAGACATTCATAAACCCAAGATTGGTAACTAAACTACAGACAAAGGAGGTACCTTGAGTGGGCACACTGAACACCAGACATGTTATTAAATTTTAGGCTCTTATTTTTAAGATTTTATCTAGAACATGGTCAAGCCAGGAATTAGTGCCTTACCTTTCTACATGTTGGAGTGTCTCAATCGTTAAGTTTGGCTAAAGCACTTAGATATTAAATATGGAAGGGTCATAAGCTGGGAAACATAAGTACAATTTCTATAATATCCTGACCAAGTAGAACCTTGACAGGGGTAGACAAGGTCATATTAGGTAAGGTTGAAAAAAACTGATTACAGGCACAACCAAAGGGTCAACATGATCAAATACAGAAAAAAAGTTTTGGAAGACATATTTAACAGCTGGAGAGATTACCTGCTTTTGCCAAAGTCTGAGAAATCCTAATCACTGAATTGTCCTTCCAAGCCTTAATTTTTTTCTTGTAGGTTCCTCCTGAAAAACAATTTAATATCTGTTAGGATTTCACTTGTCCACTCGGGGAAGTCAGTTTCCCTTCAACTTCACTGAGAGATGGGTCACGATTAGCACCACAAAATGTCCAGTCCAGTGAGGATGGACCTAATCATCTGGATGTTTATTATTCCAAGATTTCAGTCTAGAGGTTTACTGTCTCCTCATTTAGGAGTTTCATAAAAGGGTCTTGCTATGAATCCAAAGTTGGGAATCCAAATGCAGCAGAACCCAGCTATTCCCAGGAATCCCTGCAATTGCCTCTTGGTGTGAACTGCAACCCTGGCTAGAGCTTCCCTTCTGTAAGGGAACAAGTCTCTGTCCTTGTGAGAGTTCAAAACCCAAGTATTTAACAGAGAGCTGAGAACCTCGTGCCTTTTACTTAGACACTTTATAGCCTTGTTCCACCAAAAAAAGTTCGAAGCCAAAACTGTATTCAGGTCTGAGGTGTCCTTTGTTTTACTAGCAATCGGAATATCATCCACAAACCGGAACAGAGCTCCCTCATTGAGTTGAGTGTCCCTCACATGGTTTGCCAGGGTTTCTCCAAACACTGTGGGGGAATTTTTAAATTCCTGAGGAAGAACTGTCCAGCAGTACTGTTTAACAGTTGTATCTAACTCTTCCCATTTGAAACCAGACAACACTTGATATTTAAAATTCAAAGGTATGCAAGAAAAGGCATTCTTCAATTCCAATACAATAAACCAACAAAAATCTCCAGACAGAGTAGTGAACAGAGTGCATGGGTTAGGGACTACTGGATGAATATCTTCTACAATTTGATTAATTGCTCTTAAGTCATGTACAAACTGATATTCATTTCTGCCAGGTTTCTGGACTGGTAAAATTGGAGTATTATAAGGTGACCGGCAGGGCCACATTAAATCATATGGATCCAGATCAATTCCATTAGCTGCCCAGTCTCAGCATTTACACCTCCAATGGGGACTTGCTGTAATGGATATTGCCCCACTTGAGTTTGGATAGTTCCCTGCCAAACTGAGTACTCTGACAGGCATAAGAAAGAGACAATTCCGATTTCTCCATCCTCAGAGACCAGAGCAGGTGGTGGGAGGGCCCAAACCTGAAGCTGTGGCAAGGAAAGAGCAGCAGCACCATCATATGGGGTGAAGGAGGAACAGTCAGAGGGTTTGGATCCACAACAAGTCATCCTCCTTTTCATTAGGATCAAGCAAAACAGGTTTCTTTGCCTTCCCTTCCTGTTGGGCCATAACCTTACCTCTTCTTTGCACAGGTTTATTCTGGTACAATAGCATAAAGACTGTACATAAGGTATTTCATCCCATTTTTCTTCCCATTTACAAAATAAATCTAGCTGCAGGATTGAGTTGTAATTTAAAGATCCATTTTCAGGCCATTTTGCTCAGGGGCCTAAATGATATTGTGGCCACACAGTGTTACCAAAAAAATACCATCTTTTTCTTTTTCTGTAGATTCATAAGGGAAAGCCACCCAATTTTGAAGAATGCAGCCTAGAGGGCTACAAGAGGGAATTGAATTAACATATCCCATATTTGAATGGGGTTTTGTTTCCAGGTGTTTGCAACAACAAAATCTGTCTACATGTTCATGCTATGGGCAGCAAGAAGCTCAATCTCCAATAAACAATTCTTATCAATTGAGACAATCAGACATAGAGAAACATAGATAAACAAGATTAAAGCAAACAAGACCAAACCCAAAGCCCCAGGCCTCTAACCCAGGTATGGAGTACCTTAACAGCTATAACCTTTTATATCCCACTAGGTGGGTTTCCAAGCCAAGATATGGACAGAATTGATAGACAATTTAGGCACAATTGCATTTCTTTTTCCTTTTTTTTTTTTTATTTTAAACATTTACATTAACTTTATTTATTTATTTATTTTAAAATTTTTATTGGAGTATTGTTGATTTACAATGTTGCATTAGTTTCAGCTGTACAGCAAAGTGAATTAGTTATACATATACATATATCCACTTTTTTAAAGATTCTTTTCCCATATAGGCCATTACAGATTATAGAGTTCCCTGTGCTATACAGTAGGTCCTTATTAGTTATCTATTTTATATATAGTAGTATATATATGTCAATCCCAATCTCCTAATTTATCTCTCCCCTCCATTAGCCCCTGGTAAACATGTTTGTTTTCTACCTCTGTGACTTTGTTTCTGTTTTGTAGGTATGCTCACTTGTACACCTTTTTTTTTTTTTTAACATTTTTATTGGAGTATAATTGCTTTACAATGGTGTGCTAATTTCTGCTTTATAACAAAGTGAATCAACTATACATATACATATATCCTCATCTCTTCTCCCTCTTGCGTCTTACTCCCACCCTCCCTAACCCAACCCCTCTAGGTGGTCACAAAGCACTGAACTGATCTCCCTGTGCTATGCAGCTGCTTCCCATTAGCTATCTATTTTACATTTGGTAGTATATATACGTCCATGCCACTCTCTCACTTCATTCCAGCTTACCCTTCCCACTCCCCATGTCCTCAAGTCCATTCTCCACCTCTGTGTCTTTATTCCTGTCCTGCCCCTAGATGCTTCAGAACCATCTTTTTCTTTTTTCTTTTCTTTATTTTAGATTCCATATATATGTGTTAGCATACGGTATTTGTTTTTCTCTTTCTGACTTATTTCACTCTGTATGACAGACTCTTATGTCCATCCACCTCACTACAAATAACTCAATTTCATTTCTTTTTATGGCTGAGTAATATTCCATTATATATATGTGTCACGTCTTCTTTATCCATTCATCTGTCAATGGACACTTCGGTTGCTTCCATGTCCTGGCTATTGTAAATAGAGCTGCAATGAACGTTGTGTTACATGACACTTTTTGAATTATGGTTTTCTCAGGGTATATGCCCAGTAGTGGGATTGCTGGATCATATGGTAGTTATATTTTTAGTTATTTAAGGAACCTCCATACTGTTTCCATAGTGGCTGTATCAATTTACATTCCCACCAAGAGTGAAAGAGGGTTATATTTTCTCCACACCTTCTCCAGCATTTACTGTTTGAAGATTTTTTGATGATGACCATTCTGACAGGTGTGACGTGATACCTCATTGTAGTTTTGATTTACATTTCTCTAATGATTAGTGATGTTGAGTATCTTTTCAGATTGTTGGCAATCTGTATATCTTCTTTGGAGAAATGTCTATTTAGGTCTTCTGCTCATTTTTGGATTGCGTTTTTTTTTTTTTTTTTTTTGATATTGAGCTGCATGACCTGCTTGTAAATTTTGGAGATTAATCCTTTGTCAGTTGCTTCATTGGCAAATATTTTCTCCCATTCTGAGGGTTGTCTTTTTGTCTTGTTTATGGTTTCCTTTGTTGTATAAAAGTTTTTAAGTTTCATTAGGTCCCATCTGTTTATTTTTGTTTTTATTTCCATTTCTCTAGGAGGTAGGTCAAAAAGCATCTTGCTATGATTTATGTCATAGAGCGTTCTGCCTATGTTTTCCTCTAAGAGTTTTATAGCGCTTGCACACTTTCTTTTTGGATTCCACATATAAGGGATATCACATAATATTTATCTCTGTCTGACTTACTTCACTCAGTATGACAGTCTCTAGGGATGTAAGGGTTTTTCAATATTCACAGAACAAGTTCATTTCTTTAATGAGGTTACTCACCCAAAAGACATCTTCCAAACCCAAGACCAACTCTTTGTTGCAAAAGGGAACTAAACAACCAGGGTCTGTGGCACCTCATCAGGGAAATCCTGGGAACAATCCCTGGAACATATGAGACAGGCAGCTGATTGGGCTTGACTACCGTCTCTCAATACTGGCAATGGGCCGATGAACCACTGGCAAAAGATCCGTCTGGACTTAACTCCTGGCTGGCTAGTCAAATTTGCTATCAAACCAGGTTCCTTCTGCCTGATGCACAGCAAGACAAAATGCTGAGACAATGAGGTCTGCAGCAAAGAGGGGGTTTATTCACGAGTAAGCCAAGGAAGAAACAGGAGAACTAGTCTCAGATCCGCATCCCCAAAGGCAAGGAACTCAAGTTATTTGTGAGATAGCAAAAAAAGAAGCAGGGTGGTCTGAAGCGTGGGGAGCATGGGGAGTGTGGGAAAGGGTGATGGGGAAAAGGGCAATAATCATCATTCTTCATAGGTGTAACTAAGCTACAGGCCTCTGCAAATTGCAAAAGTCACCAAGTGGACACTCACGCATGGCCAGTGGGAGAGGGTTGGTGTTTCTATACAATCTTAACCAGCTCAGCTCAAACTAGATGCAGGTGACTCCAAGTTCCTGGAAAATAACTGGGGCAAACATCTTATTGTTTAGGGTGTGAGCCACTTGGAAAACATGCAAGTCTTAAAAGGACCTTGACAAGTGATGGCAGGTGAATGGATTTAAACCACAGTTTGACCCACACTTAAAGTTGAGAATTACATTCCACTGTATTTGAGAATATATACACATATTATTTAGACTTCAGCATGGGACCTTTATTTCTTCTCCTCATGTATTTAGTAAATTTTAATTATTTTTGCATTTATTTTTCTTGAGATAAAATTGACATATAACTTTGTGTAACTTTGTTTAAGGGGTATAATGTGTTGGTTTAATACATTTATATATTTCAACATGATTACTATCAAACTGTTAGCTAACACCTCTATGGTGTCACCTAATTACAGTTTCTTTTTGTGAAGAAAAGGTCTAGTCTCTTAGCAACTCTGAAGTTTATAACACAATATTGTTGCCTATAATCACTGTGCTGGGCCCTAGATCTCCAGAACTTATTGATTTACTAGGGGTAAGTCTGCAACCTTAAAGAACATCTTCCCAATTCCTTCACCCGCTACCCAGTGGTAACCACGATTTTACTTTCTGTTTTTATGGTTTGGATTTTTTAGATTCCACTTATGAGTGATGTCATACAGTATTTGTCTTTCTCTGTCTCACTTATCTCACTTATTATAAAACTCTCAAGTTCCATCCATGTTATCACAAATGACAGGATTTTTTGTTTGTTCGTTTCTCATGGTTAAATAATATTCCATTGTATATATGTGTATATGTCAGTGTATATATGTGTTTATATATACACTATATATCACACTTTTTAAAATCCATTCACCCATTGAAAAATGCCTAGGTTGTTCTCATATCTTTTCTATTGTAAATAATGCTACAGTGAGCATGGGAGTACATATATCTTTTTGATATCCTGGTTTCATTTTCCTTAGATATATACCTCAGAATGGAATTCCTTGATCATATGGTAGTTCTATTTAAAAATTTTTTGAAAACTGCCATATTTTCCATAGTGTCTGTATAGATTTGCATTTCCACCAACAGTGCACAAGGCTTTCCTTTTCACCACATCCTCACCAACTCTAGTTATCTCTTGTCTCTCTAGTGATAACCATTTCTAACAAGTATGAAGTGATATCTTATTGTAGTTTTGATTTGAATTTCTCTGATGATTAGTGATATTGAGCATCTTTTCATGTAACTGTTGGCCATTTGGATTTCTTCTTTGAAAAAAGAAGAAATTTAGTTTAGTTCCTTGGCATATTTTTAATCAGATCGTTTGTTTTATTGTTATCGAGTTGTATGAGTATTTTAAAATATATTTTGGATATTAACTTCTTAACCAATATATGGTTTGCAAATAATTTCCCATTCCATAGGTTGCCTTTTTATTTTGTTAATTGTTTCTTTTCCTGTGCAGAAGCTTTTTACTTTGATGCAATCCCTCTTGCTGTTTTTTGCTTTTGTTACTTGTGCTTTGGTATCATATCTAAAAAAATAATTGCCAAGACTAACGTTAACGAGTTTCTTCGTTATGTTTTCTTCTAGGAGATTTACAATATCGGGTCTTAAGTTTAAGTCTTCAATCCATTTCAAATTAATTTTTGTGAGTGTTGTGAGAAAGGGTCTAATTTTATTTTACTGTATATGTTTATCCAATTTCCCCAGCATCATTTGTTGAAGAGATTATCCTTTCCTCATTGAGTGGTCTTGGCTCCCTTGTCAACTATCATGCATGGGTTTATTTCTGGGCTCTCTATTCTGTTCCAATGGTTTATGTGTCTATTTTTATGCCAGTAACATACTGTTTTAATTACTATAACTTTGTAGTGTAGTTTGAAATCAGGAAGTGTGATGCCTCCAGCTTTATTCTTCTTTCTCATATTCTTTTGTCTCTTTGGGGTCTTTTGTTATTCCACACAAATTTTAGGATTTTTTTCTTCTCTTTCTGTGAAAAATGCCATTGGAATTTTGATAGGGATTATGCTGAATCTATAGATAGCTTTAGATAGTATGAACATTTTAACAGTATTAACTGTTCTGATCCATGAACATGGACTATCTTTCCATTTCTTTCTATCTTCTTCAATTTCTTTCATCAAGGTCTTATAGTTTTCACTGTATGGATTTTTTACTTTCTTGGTAACATTTATTTCTAAGTGATTTATTGTTTGTGATGCTATTGTGAATGGGATAGTTTTCTTTTTCAGATGTTTTCTTATTAGTGTATAGAAATGCAACTGATTTCTGTATGTTGATTTTATATCCTTTAACTTTACTGAATTTTTAAATTATTTCCAACAGTTTTTTGTTTGAGTCTTTAGGATTTTCTATATACATATAAGATTATATTAGCTGCAAGTAGCAACAGTTTTCCTTCCTTCATGATTTGAATGTCTTTTATTTCTTTGTTTTGCCTAATTTCTCTAGCTGGGACTTCCAACAGTATGTTGAATAAGAGTGGTGAAAGTGGACAACTTTGTCTTGTTCATGAGCTTGGAGGAAAATCTTTCAATATTTTCCCATATGTATAACATTAGCTGTATATGTCTTGTATATGGCCTTTATTATGTTCAGATAAATTCCTTCTATACCCAATTTGTTAAGGATTTTTATCAAGAATGGATGTTTTATTTTGTGAAATGCTTTTTCTACATTAAGATGATCATACGATTTTTACCTTTTGTTCTGTTTTTGTGGTGTATCACACTATTGATTTGCATATGTTAAACCATCTTTGAATTCCAGTGATAAATCACACTTGGTCATGGTGTATCATCATTTTAGTATGTTGTTGAATTTGGTTTGCTAATATTTTGTTGAGAATGTCTGCATCTATATTCACCAGGGATATTGGTCTATAGTTTTCTTTTCTTAGTGTCCTTATCTGGCTTTTGTATTAGGGTAATACTGACCTTACAAAATTAGTTTGGAAGTGTTTCCTTCTCTTCAAATTTTTATAAGAGATTGAGAAGGATTGGTGTTAATTCTTAAGTGGTTAGTAGTATTCATCAGTGCAGCCATCTAATCTTAGGCATTTTTCTGTGTTGGGAGATTTTTTATTACTGATTCAATCTCTTTACTCATTATTGATCTGCTCAGATTTTCTATTTCTTCCTGATTTAGAGTTGGTAGGTTGTACATATCTAGGAACTTATCAATTTCTTTAGATTTTCCAATTTGTTGGCATATACTTATTCATAGTAGTGTCTTATGATCCTTTGATTTCTATAGTATCAGTTTTAATGTCTCTGCTTTCATTTCTAATTTTATTTGTTTTACTTTTCTCTTTTTTTCTTAGTTTAACTGAACTTTTGCCTATTTTGTTTATCTTTTTGAAAACCAACTTAGTGTTGTTATTTTTTATAATTTCTGGTCCCTATTTTATTTATTTCTACTTTGATTTTTGTCATTTCCTCATTTTGATAACTTTGGGCTTAGTTTGTTCTTTCTCTTGTTCCTTGAGGTGTAAATTTAAGTTGCTTATTTGAGATCTTTCTCTTTTCTATATGCATTTATTGCCATAAACTTCTCTCTCAGCCCTGCTTTTTCAGCATCCCATAAGTTTTGGTATGCTGTGTTTCCATTTTCATTTGTTTTGAGTCTTTAAAAAAATTTTCCTTTTGATTTCTTCTTTGAGCCATTGGTTGTTCAGGACTATGTTGTTTAATTTCCACATGTTTAGATTTTCCAACTTTACTCTTTTTTTTGGGGGGGGGGTATGTGGGCCTCTCACTGTTGTGGTCTCTACAATTGAGGAGCACAGGTTCCGGACGTGCAGGCTCGGCGGCCATGTCTCACGGGCCTAGCCACTCCGCAGCATGTGGGATCTTCCCATACCAGGGCACGAACCCGTGTCCCCTGCATCAGCAGGTAGACTCTCAACCACTGTGCCACCAGAGAAGCCCCAGCTTTACTCTTGATATTGATTTCTAGTTTCATACCACTGTGGTCAGAAAAGATACTTCCTATAATTTCAGCCTTCTTAAATTTGCTAAGACTTGTTTAGTGTCCTAATATATGGTTTATTCTCGAAACTGTTTCCTGTGCACTTGAAAAGAATGTGAATTCTACTTCTGTTGGATGGAATGTTCCATAAATGTCTATTAGTTCCATTTGGTCTAATGTATGGTTCAAGTACAATATTTCCCTGTGAATTTTCTGTCTGATGAGTTATCCATTGTTAAATGTGGGGTGTTGAACTCTCCTAATATTGTGTTGTTGTCTATTTCTCCCTTCAGATATGTTAGTATTTGTTTCATGTATGTAAGTGGTACTCTCATATTTGGTGCATACATATATTTACAATTGTATGTTTTCTCAATCTATTGACCTCTTTATCTTTTTTTTTGCTTTATTTTTTTTAATTTGGCTTGAATTCTTTATCATTATATAATAAACTTCTTTGTCTCTTGTCATCATTTTTTCACTTAAACTGTGTTTTTCTGATATAAGTATATTTATCCTTGGTCACCCCCCCTCCCCAATTTGCATGGCATATCTTTTTCTATCACTTCACCTTGAACCTACTTAAAGCTGAAATGAGTCTCTTGTACACAGCACATAGTTGGGTTTTGTGATTTTATCCATTTAGCCACTCTGTGCCTTTACAGTGTGAATTCAATCCCTTTGACTTAGAGTTAGTATCAATATGTAAGGCCTTACTAATGTCATCTTATTAATTGCTTTCTGGTTGCTTTGTTCTTTCATTGTTTCTTTTTCCCTGAGCTTCTGCCTCCCTTTATAAATTGGTGATTTTCTATGTTGTTATGCTCTGCTTCTCCTTTCTTTATCTTTGTGCATTTACTCTAAGTTTTTGCTTTGTGATTATCATACAGCTAACATAAGACATTGTATAGATAAAACAGTCTTTTATTTTTTTGTTTAGCCAAGCCCTACCTCCTCTATGAAGACTTCTTCAGTTGCTTTGACCCATTCAGCTTGTTCTCCTCTCTAAATTCTTATTCTACTCACCATAACTAGCAATTAATTTTCTAAATCTTCTTAAAGGAGATTTTAGCATGTTAGTCTCCAACTAAAAATTCCTCAAATAGCACAATGTTTCAATAATGAATATATTCTGAGCATCCCACCTAGATGCTAGGGATACACAGATGAATAAAACACAGCCCCTGTCCCACAGGAATTATAGACTGATGGATTATTCACACCTGGGGATCACTAGGACTCTCAAGTTGTCTACAGAGTAAATTGCTGCTTTGCATTTAAAGTAGTGACCTCTTTAAAAGTTTTCTGTTTAACTACTGGGCATTCTACTTGTTGATACTTTTATTATCTGGGGTTTTCTCCACCTTTATATGGGTACAACTGCTCCACTCTTCTTTAACCCTCTTGTGGCAGAATTCTTAAGGTTTCATGTCATCTCTGATTCTTACAATACACCAGGCTGGCTACTGAAAACCTTGGTTTTATTTCCCAGAAGGTGGCACTATAGCTAAAGTTTGTGGTTTCCCCTCTGCCCACAGACCCTGTCTTGTTTTCTAAGCTCACTACCTATCTACTGGAGCTCACACTCACCTCCATACTCAGGAGCATGCACAAGGCGTCAGCTGCAGATTGGAGATGGTGTTGGTTTATCGTTTAGGGCATTAGGGGTGCCCATAGACCTCATAGGGAGATCCCCAGGTGTGGAACTCCCAGAGGCTCATGGGTGGAACCATGTCCCTTTAATACTCTTTGATATTCTTCTCTGCTGTTTTCCTGATCTCCTCCCTTCTCCCAGCCAAAGAGATCCTCTCTATTACTCCGTGTGCTGCTAGAGAGAAATGTGTTTCTCCAGCTGCATCCACACCACTGGGGTATTTGGGTACACAACCACCCTTTCCCTTGTGGGAGAAGTCACCCAGCCTGAAAGTGCAGCCCAGTGCAGTGTTGCCTTCAGGGGAGGGGGTGGATAGTGCTGGTAAATTTCTTCTTACCATTTCTGCTGCATCCAAATGCACTTGTTTGCTTGCTTGGTTTATTTGTTGTTGTTCCAAAGTTGTTTTGGGATCTCCGCTGGGGAAGGCTGGACTTATACAATTTCTCTCTTATCTGTGGGTATCTGCCCAGGTCAGTACTACAGGTTTTTTTCTAACCACAATAAAAGGAGTTGGGGCAGGTTTGCTGTTCCATTGATTCCAGAGTCTGTACTGAGGTCTGTCTGTCTATTACCAGTGGCACACATGGGTGAGACTCCTTCTGGGGTTCTTTATGTATGGTGCTGGATTCCACAGCTACTGCAAAGGTGATTTTGTTCCTGGATGAATGTCTAATTCTTAAGTGAAAAAGGAGGACAAAAAGGAGAAACAGCTTAGATCACCATGATGCTGTTGTTACTCTTTCTTTTCCCATGTATTTTTTAATTCAATTATTTATATCACTATGGATTCATGGACAATTATTTTATGCTTAAGTTATAATACAATCATATATTATTTATTTTGTTACTCAACTTGTTGCAGCATTGGCCTTTGAGAGCTCTTTTATTTGGCTTTTGTGTCCTTGTGACATTCCCCTATTACTGTGTTATTTTTGTTTTTGTTGTTTGCTTATTTGTTTTGAGCACTTCCTTACTGAAACTGCAACATGCACCAGGCTAACCTTGTATGTTTCCTGCCCAGCTCTAGAATCAGCCATTTATCCAAAAGCTCTGTCCCTTTTAGTGGAAAATGGTATTAGAAAAAAAGATTTAGGCACTGAGTTTACTCTTTGTTACTGGGACACCATTATTTTTAGACCACATCAGCTGCCAGAGAAGGGAGAAGTATGTATGTATGTTAAGCCCTCCATATATACATATTTATAAATATTTCCATATGCGTTTTCATATGTATCCATCTCTATCTATGTTAAATTAAACATTAGTTGACATGAATGTCTTCAACAGTAATCCATAAAAACATGGATTATTCTAGTAACCTTCTCTCTTTACATATCTGTAACCTCCAACTCCAACAGTAAGAAACCTGGATTCCATCAACCTGGATCCACATACTTAATTGTTCAATTACAGTATATTTTTTCAGAATTGTTAACATGTACCCTCACGAGGAAAACAAACAAACAAAAACCACACAAAAAAATCCCAAACCTTTACAAACATTGCTGTAAACAGTCCTTTTAGCCATGTGTATTACAGGCTCCACTTGTGTCCAGTCACTTAGGTCAGCCCATTTCCCCACCACTCCCTTCAGTATTGTTGTTTCATACATTTGTAATACAGTTAGTTTTTTTTTTTTTAAATCACAATCTGCATTACATCCTGGGTTTCTCTAATCTTCTAAGTGATTTTTTTTTTAATTTGTGTACATTAAGGTTCACTCTTTGTAGAATAAAGTTCAATAGTTTTGAATAAACACAAAGTGTCATGTATCCACCATTAGAGTATCAGGCAGAACAGTTTCCCCACCCTACAAAAATCTTCTATGCTTCATTTACTTAACTCTAACCTTACCCTAAACTCTTAGCAACCACTATTTTGTTTACCATTTCAATATTTTTGCCTATTCCAGATTGTCATATAAATGGAGCCATACAGTATGTAGACTTCTTAAACTGAAATTTTACATAGTAACATGCACCTAAGATTTATTTTTGTCTTTACATTCTTCACATGGCTTGATAGTTTTTTTTCTTTTATCACTGAATAATATTTCATTATAAAATGTATCACAGTGTGTTTATCCATTCACCTATTCAAGGACATCTTGGTTGCTTCCAGTTTGCAGAAATTATGGGGAAAAAATGCTATAAACATTAATATACAGGTTTTTATATGGATAAATATTTTCAAATCAGTTGGATAAATACCTGGCAGAGCAAATGCTGGGTTGTATAGTAAGTTTAGGTTTGTAAGAAACTTCTAGTCTTTCATGGTGCTGTACCAATTTGTATTTCCTTCAGCAATGAATGAGCATTCATATTGCTTTATATCCTTTGCAGCAATTGGTATTTTCAGTTTTTTGTGTTATGGTATCTCGCTGTGGTTTTAATTTGCATTTCTCTAGTGACAAATGATGTTGATCACATTTTAATTCATATACTTGTTTGCTTTCTGTATATCTTCTTTGATGAGGTGTCTATTCAGATTCTCTGTCCATTTTTTAAATTGGATTGTTTGATTTCTTACTGAGTGTTAAACCCAATGTCGTGAAGTTTGGTTTTAAGTTTTCTTCTAAGAGTTTTGTTGTTTTAGATATTACATTAAGTCCTTCTTTTATTCTGAGTTAATTTTTATACATGGTATTATGTAAGGGTCCACGTCATTCTTTTGCATGTATATATTAAATTTTACCTCATAATCTGTTGAAAAGATTCTTCTTTCCCCCATTGAATGGCATTGACACCTTTCTCAAAAATCATCTGATTGTATATACAAGGATTTATTTCTGGTCTCTCTATTCTATTCCATTGGTTTGTATGTCTATCTTTATGCCAAAATCACATGTTTTGATTACTGTAGCATTGTAGTAGATTTTGAAATCTGGAAGTGGGTGTTCTTTTTCAAGATTGTTTTGGCTATTCAGGGTCCCTTGAGATTCCATATGAATTTTAGGATAATTTTTTTTTTTTAATATATCTGCAAAACATGTCATTGGGATTTTCATGGGATTGGATTGAATCTGTAGGTTGTTTGGATAGTATTGGCTTTTTAACAATATTCATTCTTCCAATCCATGAGTATATCTTTTCATTTATTTGTATCTTCAATGTCTTTCATCAGTGTCTTATGGTTTTATTGTACAAGTCTTTCACCTTCTTAAGTTAATTCTAAAGTATTTTATTCTTTTTGGTGTTATTGTAAAAGGAATTGTTTTTGTAACTTCCTTTTCAGATTGTTTATTGTGTACATAAATGCAACTTACTTTTGTATGTCGATGTTTATCTTGCTACTTTGCTGAATTCATTTATTATTTCTAACAGTCCTTTTGTGGAATCTTTATGATTTTCTACTTATAGGATTATACCATGTGCAAAGAGAGGTAGTTTTACTTCTTCTTTTTAAATTTGGATATATGTTTTTTTTAATTTGGATAATTTCAATTCCTTTTTCTTGAATAATTGTTCTGGCTAGAACTTTTGGTACTGTATTGAAGAGGAGAGGTGAGAGCAGACATCTTTACTTTGTTACTGCCCTTAAAGGAAAGCTTTCAATCTTTCACCACTGAGTATGATGTTCACTGTGGGTTTTTCATATATGGCTTTTATGTTGAAGCAGTTTCCTTCTACCTCTAGTTCGAGTGCTTTTATCATGAAAGGGTGTTGAATTTTCTCAAATATTTTCCTGCATTAATTGAGGTGGTCATGTTTTTTTTTTTTTTTTTCTTCTTTTGCTGTGGTGTATTACATTAATCAATGTTCATATGTTGAACTATTCTTGCATTCCAGAAATAAATCCCAATTGGTCATGGTGCTTAACACTTTTAATATCTTGCTGAATTCTCCTTGTAAGTATTTTGTTGAGGATTTTTGCCTCAGTGTTCATAAGGGATATTTGTCTGTAGTTTTCTTTTCTTGTAGTGTCTTGGGACTTGGTATCAGAATAAAACTGGTCTCAGAGAATAAGTTAGGAAGTGATCTCTCCTTTTCAATGTTTTGGAAAAGTTTAAGAAGGATTTGGTATTAATTCTTCTTTAAATGTTTGATATATTTGTCAGTGAAGCCATCAGGTTCAGGGCTTCACTTTGTTGGGAGATTTTGATTACTGATTCAACCCCCTTACTAGTTATAGGTTATGATATTGTGATTTATAATAAGAAGTATGTGTTTAGTTTTGTTCATGTTCCTGGCACAGAACTCCTAAAACCCTCATAATTTACTAAGTGTTAAAAGCAATAAATGTATCTTGTCACGTTAGTGAGGAGACTTTTGGAAAAGCTGCTAGATATCCAAAGGATGGGGGCTGGTTGCCAAGGGAAACAACCATGTGATTAGAGGGTTGGAACTTTCCATCCCACCTCTCAACCTCTGGGTTGAGACCACAATGACCAATGACCAATGACCAATTATTTAATCAATCATGCTTATGTATGGAGCCTCCATAACCATCCCATGGCCCTCCAGAAGATAGGGTTCTAAGAGCTTGCAGGTTGGTGAACATGTGGAGATTCAGGGAGAATGGTGTGCTTAAAGAGCATGGAAGCTCCATAAACCTTCCCACACATTTCTTTCATCTAGATGTTTATCTGTATCATTTATCGTATCCTTTTATAATAAATTGGAAACAGTAATTGAACTGTTTTCCTGAGCTCTGTGAGCAGCTCTATTAAATTAATCCAACCCAAAGTGTGGGGGGGGCCTGGTCATTGGAACCTCTGGTCTACAGCCAGAAGCACAGGGGATGAGACTAACATCCAAAGTCATGGGGGCAGTCTTGTAGCACTGAGACCTTAGCCTGTGGGATTGGATGCTGGCTCCAGGTAGATAGTGTCAGAATTGAGTTAATTGCTTGATGGTGTAGAAACACACATGCACACACACACACACACACACACACACACACACACACACACTGGATAGGTCAATTCAGATTTTCTATTTCTTCATGACTTAGTCTTGGTAGGTTTTGTGTTTCTTGGAATTTGTCTATTTCATCTAAGTTATCCAATTTATTGGCTTATAATTATTCATAGTACTCTCATAATCATTTTCGGTTCTGTAGAATTGGTAGTAATGCCCCCACTTCCATGTCTGACTTTAGTAATTTGAGCCTTTTCTCTTTCTTTCTTAGTTCATCTAACTAAAGGTTTATCAGTTTTTGAAAACCAACTTTTGTTTCCAGCTGTCTTTTAGATCAATAAAGATTAAGAAAATCAAAAGATTTTATTTTGCCTTCATTTATTATTTTTCTGGCAACATTTTCTTTCTTTAGATCTATGTCTCTGACTTATATCATTTATCTTATGCCTAAATAATTCTTTTTATTATTTCTTGCAGAGAAGTTCTGCTAGTATTGAATTTCCCTAATTTTTTGTTTGATTAATTATTTCTCTTTCACTTTTGAAAGATAATTTTATTGTGTACAGAATAATTTAACATTTGTCGTTTATTCTTTTAATATTTTAAAAGTTTCACTACACTCTATATTTTGCCTACATGGTTTGTTGAGAAGTACACGATAATTCTTGGCCTTTTTCTTCCATAAGTAAGGTATTTTTTAACTCAGGCAGCTTTCAAGATTTTCTCTTTATTTGATTTTCTGAAATTCATATATAATATGCTTAGGGATGTGAGTGTATATGTGTTTACATGTTTATATTTATTCTATGTAATTTTCTCAGAACTTCCTGAGTCTATGGTTTTGTGTCAGTCATTAATTTTGGAAGTTTCTCTGCCATATATATATATATATATATATATATATATATATATATATATGTATATATATACTTTTCTCCTCTGTCCTCTCTTCTCCTCAAATTCTTATTATTTACATTTTTTATATTGTTTCACAGTTCTTAGATGTTCTGTTTTGCTTTGTTTGTTTGTTGTTGTGGTTTTTATTATATTTTTCTCCTTGCATGTCAGTTTGGGTAGCTTCTATTGACCTATATTCAATATTACTGATTATTTTCCTAAATATATAATCTACCAATGAGCCCATCATTGTTCATTTCTACTATATTATTTCTGATTACAAGAATTTCTTCTTGGTTATTTCTTAGATTTTTCTTTCTTTTTGTTTATATTGCCTGACTGTTCTTGCATGTTGTGTACTTTTTCCTTTAGAAACCTTAGAATACAAATTATAGCATATCTGATCATTCCAACATCTGTGTCATAACCTTAGTATGGTTCTGATGATTACTTTGCCTCTTCAGAATTGTATTTTCTTGATTTTCGACATGGCTTGTAAATTTTTGCTGAAATCTGAACATACTGTATGGGGTAGTAGGAACAGAGGTAAATAGGCCTTTAGTTCTACTGTAAATAGTTACCATTTTATTAAAATGATATTTCTAATTGGTTGCTTTCAATGAATAGGAATGTTATCAGTTTTTGAGATTAATATAGCAGCCTTACTAAATTCTCTTACTTTAAATATTTTATGAATTATCTTGGATACTTAGGGATTAGAATACTATCCATTAAAAATGATAATTCAGTTGCTTTCCTTCTTTATACAGTTTGCTTTCATCTTATTGAATTGTATATGATTTCCAGCATAATGTTGGAAAGAAGTGAATAGATGATAGTAGTAGGTATCCCTGACTTTTCCTGACTTTGGCAGAAATGCTTCTACTGTTTGAAAATGTAATATGGTGCTTGTGGTAAGTCTTAGTGTAGTCACTTTTTTAAAAAAAGTATATTTTCCTCTTTTCCTAATTTTTAGAAACCAGTTTTATGAATAGGTGTTATATTTTATCAAATTATTTTTCTGTTTGATATAATCATATGATTTTTTTTCTCCTTTAATCTTTAGTGTGATGCATTAAAAAGGGTATTGTAGAAGTTATATGCACTATAGACATAAGGTAATGACAATATATGAAAATCAACAACTTCCTGTCTGTAAGTAGTCATACTTAAGCTCCATTAGCTGATATCATCACAGAATGTTTTCTATGTAATGAAACTACCAGGGGAAGCCTAGTTTTAAGGTCATTGTCCAGATCAGGTGACCTGAGTGTAGTGGATTCTATAATGAGTGGATTCTGTAACTCCTTCCTGTAGTTCCAAGGAAAACCATGCTTTTCTTTCTTTTTTGGCCTTTCTCTTTCAAATATAAGTTGAATTGAGGAATAATTTTCCTGAGTCATGGGATCAAACAAAGCAATTTAGAACAAATTGCATTCACTTCATACTTTTACATTAAACTTTTGAACAATGGACGGCTATGAACTGAGCTGTGTGGTTGCATCCCAGGAACCTACATCCATTTCTATGCAAGCTCAGACCTCCTGTTAACCTAACCTGTTGGGTTCCATTTGTAGATGACCATCCTCATTCCTCATACTCACTCATTTATGTCACCTTCTTTATTA
Source organism: Lipotes vexillifer (assembly GCF_000442215.2). Taxonomy (NCBI): domain Eukaryota; kingdom Metazoa; phylum Chordata; class Mammalia; order Artiodactyla; family Lipotidae; genus Lipotes; species Lipotes vexillifer. The sequence goes on along the minus strand of NW_006790311.1, from coordinate 2,903,502 downwards.
GCCTTGAGATAAGTTTATGGAACATTCTCTTGAAGACTGAAGCCTAAACTCAAGGTGACCGGGCAGATGCAAGAACTGTCCTGTGAAAGCTTAACTTGCTCTGCAGGTCCAGGTTTACTCACTGGGAGAGAAACAGGGCTGAATTCTACCCCACCGTGGGGAGTCTGCGGGCTCTTGGCAGATACAATTATACCTTTACAACAAAAATAAACCCAACAAAGAGGAGAGTATGATGAGTAGCTTGGCGCACAGCTTTCTCAGCAGCCTTCATCAAAATGCAGCTGACTTTCATTTGGTTTTCATTGTGCCTACAAACAGGACAGCAGGACTCACAACCTGCCAAAGAGTCACACCATCCTTTTGAAGCAACCTTATCAGAGTTGCACAATCGCTGGTCCCTTTCAAATTAGCCTAAGGAAGGAAAAGAAGAGGCAGTGCTTAATCTGCCTCAGCCTTACATCGGTCCCCCAAGCCACAGCCCATACCACTAACATGCCTACTAAACACTACTTTGCATGTAACCTGTGTCTCTTGTCTATTGAAAGAGGATCGCACATGTTTTAAATTTTGTTCAGTTTTTGTCAAAACGATATAAGTTTAATGTCAGTGCGATTTTTTGTGCTGTTTTGTTAATGGCTCTATCCTTAGAACCTAGAATAGTGTGTGGCATATAGTAAGTGCTCCATGGATATTTGTTGAATGAAGACTGAATAAAATAATGTTTCCTCCACAGTATCCAGTGTTAGTCAAATACTTTCTCAAGAGAATTATGTAAATAAGGGCTAATTCATGAAATTTGATTGTCTCCTAGCCTATGTCTGTGCTAGAGACTTATCTAATAGTGTAATAATTTAAGCTAGAGAATTTGGTGGCTGGCAGTGCTTCAAATTTGTAATACTGAAGTGGGATGAAGTCATTCCTGGATAGGTGTGAGGGACAGAGCATTTAAGTTCTACTTACCTCTCTACCTTTTCCACACTATTTCCCTATGGTCTTACATCCAGAAATTCCTCTAAATCCAGAATTGTGAGGACAGGTGAGTTCTGTGTCTGGTTGACCTGAGGCTCTTGGAAAACAAGGTTGGAGACTTGCTAGAGATCATCCTTTAGCTAAGAGAAACCTAACAGGATCAAATGTATCCCAGACCTAATTTCTCGGAGAGGTTCTTGGGCCATAATAATTTCCTCAAGATTTAGGATTGTTAAATAATAACTAGTGCAAACATTTAGGGGATTAAGTTAAATTTTCCTAAATAAATGGATCCATCAACCGGACAATTGATCAGATTCATAATTTTGTGAGAAAGAAAAAGGAACTGGCATTATTTTGTCCCCTTGCTGGTATCTTTCAGAAAAGCAAAGTATACACAGTGAGTGGTAAGCATGACATATAAAAATGTTTGTTCCCCAAATCTCAGAAAATGATTTTTTCTCCATGTTAACTATGTGTGCCTATCTTTGTATGTCTGTGCAGTGAATGTGTATGATTGTGTCTGCATATGTAGGATGTGTGTGTGCAATGCCTGTGTATGTGCAAATATTCACTCATTTATACATTCAACAATTAACTTCCTATTATCTGCCTCACATCTTTTCAGTGGACCACTGAGTATGTGTGGACCCAGTATTTCTTGTTCACTTAAATTGGTTTTATTGTCATCATAATAAGCTGTAGTTACTGTTCTTGTTTTCCTCTAAATATCTTAAGGCAGTCAAGCTTGACTCAAACCAAAATGTTACTGCAGAAAATAAAATTATAGAAAAGCACTTAGAATATAATCTGTGGTTCTGAGCTTCAAATTTGGTTTCTCGTGGCTTTGGGAAAGCATGACATTTTGCAGCCTCCTAATGACTTATTGCTCCGGATAAAAGAAATGGCTATGTCACCAAGACAAACAGGACCCACACAACATGAGCTGAGGGGCACTGGGAAAAGGGTCAATTCTAAAAGTATTTCAACACGTAAGCTTTCACTTCATATTAAGATTTCTTCTGCAGAGTTTTAGTTTTTAAGTTAATTTATCAGTTCTCCTGTTAAAACATGTAATCCAGAAAGAGTAAGATTTTAAGCCACTGTAAATTAATATCTTAATGTGATTTATTTATCAAATTCTTTCCAAGAGACAGCTCACTGTGTGCTGAGCTTGGCAGGGAAGAGAAGGGAGCATTCTACAGGGCAATGTTCTGTCCTGGGGTCTATTTGGCCAAAAGGCTGACCCAGGAAGGAGAGGTGGCAGGGGGAAGGGAGAGAGGGAATGGAATGAGGGAAATGTGGAATTTGCTGTGATGCAAAGCAAGGCTCATTAGTTATATAGGGAACACATTTCTTGTTTTTACAATCATGAGCCCACAAACAGCATGGTAAACATTATAATTAAATCATGTATATTTGTAATTATCATATTATACTAACAGAATCAGAAGGTACCATATGTTAAGTAACAGATGAAGAAGATTCACAGTCCTTTAAGTCCTCATATTAAAGTGATTACAGATTGCTAGGTGAGAATTTATATTTTTTGGAGTGTCTTAAGTTTATGGTACGTATGAAAGTCAAGCATAAAAGTCCCTTCTGTGTGTCAAACGAAAGAGACTCTGGAGGAAAGAACTGGGTTAATTAGAAATTAAATTTTATTTTAAAATCAGAATGCCAGTCTGTTGATTGACAAGGTTAAATGCAACTTCCAGGATACAAGGTACATGGATACCAGGCTGTCTGCTCACTGTAAGGTAGTCACAGAAGCAGAACGATCTGGATGTGAAAGAATGGGCCTTCCAGTACTTTCTTACTCCAGGAAATAAATTTCTCTCTGAGATAATATGTATGTATATATATTTGCAATATATATACATACATTATTATATTGCATGTATAATTTATATCCTGTTTTCTTTAAAAGGCTACATCAATAGTGTTTTTCCATTTAAAATTCTTCAAAACATTTATTTTAATGATTATATTTAATTATTTGGATATACTATAATGTACCTAACTATTCATCAACTATTACGTATTAGGTTGTGGCCCATAGTTAATTCCACCACTCAACTGATTTTTTGAAGCTACTACCTAGTGTAAAGCCCTATTCTTGGCAATAAGAATTATAACTACGATAGGTAGGATTTCTCCTTTAATGTGTTTTCTTAAATAAGGTTGTAATTGATACTTTATGTATATATCTTTTTTTACATTTAATTACTTTTGGGAAAAATTCCAGAAAGCAGCATTATTAGGTTAAAGATATGAATATTGTCCTGTTCTTTATATATGTTGCTCAATCATATTCTTAAAGGGCTATATTAACTTATGTATGTGTATGTGAATTAAACTGTTTATTTATATCACTGGACATTTACAAACATTGTATACTTAATTTTTAAAAGTAACTTCTTTCTTTGATTTCATATTTTTGATTAATAGTTTAACATTTTCACATATTGATATTCCTCCTTTATTCTCTCTTCTTAACTGTTTTAATGATTTCTCATTGATTGATATGGGCTTTTCATATACTAAGGGTGTTAAGCTCTTTCTGCCATACATGTTCCAAATGTTTTCTCCTATTATTACTGGTTGTTTAAGGTTTTGACATAAAGAGGTTTAAAATGTTATCTAGTCAAGTGTATTGATTGCTTCTTTTGAGGTCTCTCTCAAAGTTTAAGTACTCAAAGTTTAAGTACTTAGTTTTAAGTATGGAAATGTTGCCTTAACAAAGATAGGGCAATTATTCATTTATATTTTCTTCCAATTTATTTCTTTTTTTAATGGGAGTCTTTAATTCATCTAGATTTTATTTTGATATTTAGTTTTATAGGAAGATCTAAATTGATTTCCTTTTTACTCATAAACCTAGCCTATTTTCCCAGTACCATTTATTGAATAATTGACCCCTTCATCTTTGATTTGTGTTGCTCTCTCTGTCACATACTCACTATGAACATACATACAAGGATCTGCCTGGGGACTCTGTTTTTTGGTGGATTTTAGCTCTTATTGGATATTCAGTGGCAGTACAGAATTGCTGCATACAGTTTACTTTCAGCTGTAAGCCCAGATTTTTTTTTTAAACCCAGAAGATATATATATATATATGTACATATATATATATATGTCTTCTGGGTTTAAAAAAAAAATCTGGGCTTACAGCCTGGTTCAAACTTAGATCCATTCAAACTTTCTGAACCTCAGTTTCCCCATCCATAATATAGTGACAATAATATCCTGTTGATGTGTTGTTGTGTGAAGTAAGTAAGATAATACATGTGCAACAAGTTTGTGAAATGTAAAAGGAATTGCCAATGTCAGTTTTTACAATTAGTATATAGACATAACCTGGGCTGTGACTTTATATGAAGCCCTATTGGACATGGTTGGTTTTGTGCTCATATAAATTCAGAAAAAGAAAGGTAAAGAAAGTAAATTACCAGCCAGAACCCTGATCCATTGTGCAATGGAGTCTTATGTCACCTTTTGAAGAGCATTTCCCTTTTTTGTTCTATGTAACTGGAAATCACTGTTGTAAATACCAAGCAGTATGGGTATTAATTAATGGGTCATGTGTAAATGCCATTAGATATGGAAGAGAGACAGTAAAGAAATTAATAGAAACTGAATAAAAAATGGCTTAAATAATAGCACAGGAGACTGTAAATACACAGATCTAGCTTTGAGAAAATATTTCACTACAAAGAAAGAAGAAAGTTGGCAAAGCAACTTCCCCTTCAAACCTGTGAACTCAGTTTTAGCTAGATACACAAGGATACCCAGCAAAATACTGCTTCATGACAAAAACACTTATTCAAAAACTTAAACCAGAGCTAATGACTTCAGGGAGTCAAATAAAAATAAGGTTCATTTACATTTCCTTGCAGATCCAGCTTGAGAAAGAAAGAAGTGTCTTCTGGTGTCCAGAATTCTCTCTAAGGTCTAACCTTAAAAAACAAAACTCAGGGGCTTCCCTGGTGGTGCAGTGAGAGTCCGCCTGCCGATGCAGTGGAAACGGGTTCATGCCCCCATCCAGGAGGATCCCACATGCTGCGGAGCAGCTGGGCCCGTGAGCCATGGCTGCTGAGCCTGCGCGTCCAGAGCCTGTGCTCCGCAATGGGAGAGGAACTCAGTGATCTGCTTGATGGAGACACCACTGCTCTCACAATTCCCCCAGAGTCCCCTCAGTTTCCCTGAAGGTTTAACCCCTGAGTCAAGTCAGAAGGAACAATCACATCCACAAGCTCAAGGTTGAATCTGTTTAATGATCAATAAAAAATGAATATTTACTCACCACAGCAGGCTTAGAGTAAATATTCAACTCATGAGCATTGAATTAAATAAATTATGTAATTCTAGATTCATTTATATGATTATGTGGTGAGACTTTACTCTGTGTGATGACTCTTCTAGGGATGGTAAGAATATAGGGGTAAGTCAGACTTACATTTTTGCCCCAAGGATCTAAAGCTTAGTGAAGGAGATGATGCATATATCCATAAGTATAATAGAATATAAAAAGTTATAGATGACATGAACATGATGTAGACAGGGTATGGTGTAAACTCAGTGGAAAGAAACATATCTGGGTATGAGGAAAGCATGGAAGAGTTTATGGAGGAACATATTTTTCATGAGATGAGAGAGAGGGAGAGAATGTGTGATAGCAAATACGTCATAAGCAATGTTGTGGTGATACAAAGAAGGGGATGTTAAGAGAAAACCAAGTAGATAAAATAAAATGTTAGTTTGTGATGACCAGTGAGTATCATGACTAGCAAGTAATGGAGTACAGCTGGGAGCTGAAACCACTCCCAGGAGAAATTGCAGAAATAAGAGAAATTGCCACAGTCTAGAAACAGTGGGCATCAATTAGAGTCTGATCCATCTCTCCCTTAGATTTGTATGCTCTTTGAGTGTGCATACTGTGTCTTACATCTTTGTGCCTAGCACAGTGCTTGGTAAAATGTAGAGACTCAATAAATGTGTTCAATTTAGCTCCCAACCCAGAGGAAGGCTGACACACCATGTGTATCCCATGTTCACCTCTGAGCAAGGAAGAATGGGTAGAATAGTGGATAGAGTACTAGATTTCAGTCCCAGACTTCCCATTATCTAGCTGAGTGACCTTTGGTGAGTCAAGTAACCTCTTTAATCTTCAATGAACTGATTTATGAAAAAAAAGAGGTTGAATAAACCTCCTTTCCTGTGGGGATACTTGATGATTCATGAGATCAGTGCTATAGCCAGGGGATCACATGAGTTCTTACATGCAACAAAATTTGTGTGATTATTTTTTTCCAAATGTGATGTATTGTCATCAGAGGGTCTTAAATTTTTAATATATTAGGACCCGTCAGAAGAGACAGCAGGGCCTTATTCCCCGGAAAGGAGTCCCTCTGCAGAACACGTCAGTGCCTTAGTGCCAGCTGCAGAGGTTGCTTCAGTTATGGAGATATTTATTCCATTGACCCCTATTCCTGATCCCACCAGTGAATCTTCAGCACCCGTTTAATAGCATCTGCTAACCATATGGTCTTCCTAAATGCTTTCTATTTCAAGTCCAAATATAACTAGTAAAAAATATTTAATGATACTCCTCCTTTCTTTCTTCCCGCTTTTTTGCTTTTAGCCTGATTGTTGAGTGATTTGTGATTGTACCATAGCATGATAAGTTAAAATTGAGTATTAATCACAATAAGAGCTAGTATTTATAAGATGTTTTCCTACAGTTTATTTCCTTTTACTGTCAGGCCTACTGTGTTTAGCCAACTAAGGTCAAGGGTACTGTCTTGTTTGCTCATGTTCATTACTGACTTATACTAAAATAGAGAATTTCAGGGATTCCAAAATGTACCTAGTTGGGATTTCAAAATATAAGTAAGTTAGAAATATAGTTTAACTAGCAGCTTTTTATAGTTTAGTAAGTCTGGATGTTGCACTCATAGGCCTGGATTTCAGCCCTGAGACTGACCTTTTTCTTCTGTGTAACACTGGGTAAATCATAGAGTCACCCTGGACTTCATTTCCCTTATCAGCAAGAAAGGAGAATAAAAATAACAATCTACCTATCACATCATTAATATGATTAAATAAACAATGTGGTTATATTGTTTCAAAGTCTGAAAAGCATCAGACATATGGAAGAGATCAGAAATGGCAATAATACCAAACATTCCAAAACACACTGTTTCTATTTCCTTTCAATTATTTTTTCCAGTTTTATTGAGACATAATTGACACACAACATTAAACTTAAGGAACACAACATAAAGCTTTGATATAGGTACATATTGTGATGTGATCACTACAATAAGTCTAGTTAACATTCATCACCTTACAAAGTTACAATTTTTTTTCTTGAGATGAAACCTTTTAAGATCTATTCCCTTAGCAACTATGTTTCAGCAATTCCACTTCTGAGTATATATCTGAAGGAAATGAACAATCCCAAAGAGATATCTACACCCTTATGTTCATTGCAGCAGCATTATTTGCAATAGTCAAGACATGGAAACAACCTAATTGTCCATCAATGAATGAATGGAAAAAGAAAATGTGAGATACACACACACGCACACACACACACACACACACACTCAGGAATACTATTTAGCCATAAAAAGAAGGAAAGTCTGCCATTTGCAACAATATTGATGATGGATCTTGAGGACATTATGCTAAATAAAATGTCAGAGAAAGACAAATACGGTATGAACTCAGTTATAGCTAAGGAAATCAAATTCACAGAAGGGATGAGATTAGTGATTGCCAGAAGGTGAAGGGTAAGGGATGGGGAAATTGGATGAATGGGGTCAAAATGTACAAACTTTCAGTTATACGATAAATAGGTTCTGGGAATGAAATGTACAACTTAACAACTGTAGTTAACAATACTGTATTGCATATTTAAAAGTTCTTTCAATTATTTCTGCTATTTATGTTTGGATAATTTCTATCTAGCCTGCCTTACATCCATTTTCCTGTCCTGGGCTAAAACCACATCTTTAGACTTCATTTTAGAATCTGGGAAATAAAATGTTATTTTTAATTGGGACTCAAAGAATATCTCTTCTGGCTTTTGGCTGAAACTGCACTAAATATTGGCAGTATTCTTGCCAGTTTAATGGTGTACTGTTTGTCCTTCGTTTCCTCACACGCCATCCTTTGCCATACACTCTGTTAAGGGTATGTATATTCCTAAGCCATTGTATATTTGGATCAGTGGATGATGGTCTTTCTGCCCAACCTTGTGCTCACTTGTGTCTATTCACTTTCAGGTTTCTACACAAACCTCTATTCTCTCTAAGCTCACCACCCTGTCTACCCACTGCTCCCTGAAGCCTGATCATCATTTCCTTATAAGGATAACATCACACAGGATACATAATATTAATATCCATAATTATAATTCATATGGATTTGGCATACTTCACAAGCCTGGGTTTTATACATTATTACATTAGTCAATACGTTTTTAGTTAGTATTCATTGGGAGCTTACTATGTATCAGTAACTGTGACCAGTCTTGTTTCATTTGTTATTCACAACTTTGAAAACCAGGTATTATTAACTCTATTTGACAGATGAGAAACTTGAAACAAAGTGAAGTGACATGACATATTTAATATGAGAAAATACTATATGAAAAAGCTGGGATTAGAACTGTCCTCGGATTCCAAAGCCTAAACCCTCCCTATGGCACCATAATGCATTAGGCAAAGGCTATGTGGGTTTGAGAAGATACTAAATTTCTCACCCATGATACACTGGCTGGGCTAATTATTTTTGAGGTGTTGCTACTGTGCCATTGGGGGCCAGAATGAATAGAAATGGAAGTGGGCAGATGCTAATTACCCTCTCCTAAGAGCAGGGAGAAGAAATTTAGCAGCTCAGGACAAAGCAATCCTGAACAAGGAATGGAGTCAAGGCCCATTGGGTTTATCCACACAACTGTCACACATCCAGCCATAGCTTCCAGGGTCTGTGGCTTCTGGAAGGGCAGGTTTCTTACACAGCTCAGCACTTAAGCGTCAAGTGTCAGCCAGTGCTCAGAAACTAACCAGCTGTGGTGTCAAGGGCTCACCTTAATCAGGGCCTACTTACACAGATTAGTGCCCTAATGGGGGCCAGCTGTTTCCTGGATAACTCAGGCAGGGCTCTGCTAGGTCACATGCACAGCAGACCCTACTTTCTGTCAGGAAAGCCCCACTTCCACACCCACAAAGAACACAGTTTAGAATGGAGCACCTGTGGTGCTCCTTGCAGGGGGTGAAGAGAGATAGCTCAGAAGCAGACTCACTTTGTCACCTCTCCATCCTTTTGAGCTCTCCAGTGACTGTCCACATCCTAAGGACATTTGCTGTCATCACACTGCCTAGATAAAAGGGAAACATGATTAGGAAGGTTGTAACAGAACAAAAAAAACAAGCAAATCCAATCTCAATAAATAGCAGTTAGAAAACATGTGACCTTAGTTGACAAGGGCAAGGGCAAAACTGTAAGCACCTGAGTTTGCTGGGTGTCTGGGGTAGCTCATCTTGGCTGTAAACCTATCGGGCAGCTGTGGGATAAAGTCTTACTGCCATCCAGATAATTTCATTCTGCTAATTCTCTGGTGATAAATGAAAGAGCCCTTGGATTATAAACTTTTTGGAAATGATTCTCTTGTAAGCCTAGGTCAATCAGAGCAATGATACACACCAAAGTGGTCTACATGTGATATTTATCCTTCTCATCCTGCACAAAATTTGCCATCAAATGAACATGGAAGACTTCCCAGAACTTCTGCTGCCAGTGTCATTGTCCCTGTGGTAAGCCCCAGCTCCCCCCAAATCTGCAGGAGCCCTCCAATACTAGCAGATAAGAAAGAGAAGACCAAGAGAAACTGTGTGGTTGACAGGGTCTTGGTGCTCCAGCTAGGTGTCAGGCCTGAGCTTCTGAGGTGGGACTGCTGAGTTCAAGACATTGGTCTACCAGAGACTTCCCAGCCCCATGTAATATCAAATGGTAAAAGCTCTCCCAGAGATCTTCACCTCAACGCTAAACCCAGTTCCACTCAACGACCAATAAGCTACAGTGCTAGAAACCCTATGCCAAACAACTAGAAAGACAGGAACTCAACCCCACTGATTAACAGAGAGGCTGCCTAAAATCATAAGTTCACAGACACTCTAAAACACACCACCAGATGTGGTCCTTCCCACCAGAAAGACAAAATCCAGCCTCATCCACCAGAACACAGGCACCAGTCACCTACACCAAGAAGCCTACACAAACCACTGCAACAACCTTACCTACTAGGGCAGACACAGAAATCAATGGGAATTATGGACCTGCAGCCTGTAAAAAGGAGACCCCAAACACAGTAAGTTAAGCAAAGTGAGAAGACAGAGAAATATGCATCAGATGAAGGAGCAAGGTAAAAACCCACCACACCAAACAAATGAAGAGGAAATAGGCAGTCTACCTGAAAAAGAATTCAGAGTAATGATAGTAAAGATGATTCAAATCTTGGAAATAGAGTGGAGAAAATACAAGAAACTTTAACAAGGACCTAGAAGAACTAAAGAACAAACAAACAGTGATGAGCAACACAATAAATGAAATTAAAAATTATCTAGAAGGAGTCAATAGCAGAATAACTGAGGCAGAAGAACAGACAAGTGACCTGGAAGATAAAATAGTGGAAATAAATACCACAGAGCAGAATAAAGAAAATAGAATGAGAAGAATTGAGGACAGTCTGAGAGACCTCTGGGACAATATTAAATGCACTAATATTCGAATTATATGGGTCCCAGAAGAAGAAGAGAAAAAAAAAAAGGACTGAGAAAATATTTGAAGAGATTATAGTTGAAAACTACCCTAATATGCAGAAGAAAATAGTCAATCAAGTCCAGGAGCGCAGAGACTCCCATGCAGGATAAGTCCAATGAGAAACACTCCAAGACACATGTTAAATAAACTATCAAAAATTAAATACAAAGAAAAAATATTAGAAGCAGCAAGGGAAAAGCAACAAAAAACAAACAAGGGAATCCCCACAAGGTTAACAGCTGATCTTTCAGCAGAAACTCTCCAAGCCAGAGAGGGGTGGTAGGACATATTTAAAGTGATGAAAGGGAAAAACCTACAACCAAGATTACTCTACCCAGAAAAGATCTCATTCAAATTCAATGGAGAAATCAAAAACTTTACAGACAAGCAAAAACTAAGAGAATTCAGCACCACCAAACCAGATTTACAACAAATGTAAAGGAACTTCTCTAGGCAGAAAACACAAGAGAAGGAAAACCCTATAATAACGAACCCCCAAAATTAAGAAAATTGTAATAGGAATATACATATAAAAAACACCTTAAATGTAAATGGATTAAATACTACAACCAAAAGACATAGACTGTGGCAGAAAGGATACAGAAGCAAGACCTATATATATGCTGTGTACAAGAGACCCACTTCAGACCTAGGGACACATACAGACTGAAAGTGAGCAGACGGAAAAAGATATTCCGTGTAAATGGAAATCAAAAGTAAGCTGGAATAGCAATTGTCATATCAGACAAAATAGACATTAAAATAAACCCTATTACAAGAGACAAAGAAGGACACTACATTATGATCAAAGGATCAATCCAAGAAGAAGATATAACATTGTCAATATTTATGCACCAAACATAGGAGTACCTCAATATATAAGGCAAATCCTAACAGCCATAAAAGGGGAAATCAACAGTAACACAATCATAGTAGGGGACTTTAACACCCCACTTTCACCAATGGACAGATCAACCAAAATGAAAATAAATAAAGAAACACAATCTTTAAATGATACATTAAACAAGATGGAATTAATAGATATTTATAGCACATACCATTTAAAATAACAGAATACACTTTCTTCTCAAGTGCACATGGAACATTCTCCAGGATAGATCATATCTGGGGTCACAAATCAAGCCTTATTAAATTTAAGAAAATTGAAATCATATCAAGTATCTTTTCCAACCACAATGCTATGAGACTACATATCAATTACAGGAAATAAAACTGTAAAAAGTACAAAAAACAGTGAGGCTAAACAATACACTACTAAATAACCAAGCGATCACTGAAAAAAATCAAAGAGGAAATAAAAAAAAATACCTAGAAACAAATAACAATGAAAACACAATGACCAAAAACCTATGGGATGCAGCAAAAGCAGTTTCAAGAGGCAAGTTTATAGCAATACAATCCTACCTCGAGAAAAAAGAAAAATCTCTAAGAAAAAAACTAAACTTACACCTAGAGAAGAACAAAACAAACACCAGATTTAGCAGAAGGAAAGAAATCGTAAAGATCAGATCAGAAATAAATGAAAAAGAAATGAAGGAAACAATAGCAAAGATCAATAAAACTAAAAGCTGGTTCTTTGAGAAGATAAACAAAATTGATAAACCATTAGCCAGACTCATCAAGAAGAAAAGGGAGAAGATTCAAATCAACAGAATTAGAAATGAAAAAGAAGTAACAACAAACACTGCAGAAATACAAAGGAGCAAGAGGGATTACTACAAGTAACTATAAGCCAATAAAATGGACACCCTGGAAGAAATGGACAAACTCTTAGAAAAGCACAACCTTCCGAGACTGAACCAGGAAGAAATACAAAATATGAACACACTAACCACAAGCACTGAATTTGAAACTGTGATTAAAAATCTTCAAACAAACAAAACCCCAGGAGCACATAGAAGTAAATGAAAAAGAAATGAAGAGTCAAATTCTATCAAACATTTAGAGAAGAGCTAACACCTATCTTTATCAAACTCTTCCAAAATATAGCAGAGGGAAGAAAATTCCCAAACTCATTCTACAAGGCCACCATCACCCTGATACCAAAACCAGACAAAGATGGCACAGAAAAAGAAAACTACAGGCCAATATCACTGATGAACATAAATGCAGAAATCCTCAACAAAATACTAGCAAACAGAATCCAACAGCACATTAAAAGGGTCATACACTATGATCAAGTAGGGTTTATCCCAGGAATACAAGGATTCTTCAATATATGCAAATCAAACAATGTGACACACCACATTAACAAACTGAAGGATAAGTATCATATGATAATTTCAACAGATGCAGAAAAAGCTTTTGACAAAATTCAACACCAGTTTATGATAAAAATTCTCCAGAAAGTAGGCATAGAGGGAACTTACCTCAACACAATAAAGGCCATATATGACAAACCCACAGTCAACATCGATCTCAGTGGTGAAAATTGAAACCATTTCCACTAAGATCAGGAACAAGACAAGGTTGCCCACTCTCACCACTATTATCCAACATAGTTTTGGAAGTTTTAGTCACCGAAATCAGAGAAGAAAAAGAAACAAAAGGAATTCAAATCAGAAAAGAAGAAGTAAGACTGTCACTGTTTGCAAATGACATGATAGTATACATAGAGAATCCTAAAGATGCTACCAGTAAACTACTAGAGCTAATCAATGAATTTGGTAAAGTGACAGGATACAAAATTAATGCACAGAAATCTTTTGCATTTATATACACTAATGATGAAAAATCTGAAAGAGAAATTAAGGAAACACTCTAATTTACCATTGCAACAAAAAGAATAAAATAGCTAGGAATAAACCTACCTAAGGATACAAAAGACCTGTATGCAGAAAGCTATAAGAAACTGATGAAACAAATTAAAGATGATATAAACAGATGGAGAGATATATCATGTTCTTGGATTGGACAAATCAACATTGTGAAAATGACTATATACTACCCAAAGCAATCTACAGATTCGATGCAATCCCTATCAAACTACCAATTGCATTTTTCACAGAACTAGAACAAAAAATTTCACAGTTTGTATGGAAACACAAAAGACTCCGAATAGCAAAGAATCTTGAGAACGAAAAACGGAGCTGGAGGAACCTGGCTCCCTGACTTTAGACTGTACTACAAAGCTACAGTAATCAAGGCAGTATGATACTGGCACAAGAATAGAAATATAGATCAGTGGAAAAGGATAGAAAGCCCAGAGATAAACCCACACACAGATGGTCACCTTATTTTTGATAAAGGAGGCAAGAATATATAATGGAAAAAAGACAGCCTCTTCAATAAGTGATGCTGGGAAAACTGGACAGCTACATGTAAAAGAATGAAATTAGAACACTCCCTAACACCATACACAGAAATAAATGCAAAATGGATTAAAGACCTAAATGTGAGGCCAGACACTATAAAACTCTCAGAGGAGGGCTTCCCTGGTGGTGCAGTGGTTGAGAGTCCACCTGCCGATGCAGGGAACACAGGTTCGTGCCCTGGTCCAGGAAGATCCCACATGCTGTGGAGCGGCTGGGCCCATGAGTCATGGCCACTGAGCATGTGTGTCTGGAGCCTGTGCTCCATAATGGGAGAGGCCACAACAGTGAGAGGCCTGCATACAGCAAAAACAAAAGAAACAAACAAAACAAAAAACAAACAAACAAAAAAGCCAAAACGAAACAAACAAAAAAACAAAATGAAACAAAAAAAACACAAAATGAAACAAAAAAAACCAAAACGAAACAAAAAACCCAAAATGAAACAAACAAAAAAAAACCAAAACGAACCAAAAAACACCCAAAACGAAACAAACAAAAAACCAAAACGAAACAAAAAAACCCAATACAAAACAAACAAAAAAAAACAAAATGAAGCAAACAAACAAAAAAAAACGAAACAAACAAAAAACGAAACAAAACCAAACCAAAACAAACAAAACAAACCAAAACAAACAAAACAGAACAAAACAAAACAAAAGCAAAACAAAACAAAAAACAAAAACAAAACAAAACAAAAAACAAAAACAAAACAAAACAAAAAACAAAACAAAAAACAATAAAAGAAAAACAAAACAAACAAAACAAAACAAACCAAAAAAACCCCAAAGCGAAACAAACAAAAAACAACAAACCAAAACAAAAAAAAAACAAAAGGAAACAAACAAAAAAAGCACAAAACGAAATAAAACAAAACAAAGCAAAAAACCCAAAATAAAACAAACAAAAAACCAAAACAGACAAAAAGTAAACAAAACAAAACATAAAAAAACAAAAAACAAAACAAAAAGAAAACAAAAGGAACAACAAAATAAAAAAAGAAACAAAAAAAGAAAAACAAAACAAAAGAAACAAAAAGGAAAAAACAAACAAAACAAAACAGAACAAAACAAACAAAAACAAGACAAAAGAAACAAAAAAAGAAAACAAAACAAAACAAACAAAGCATACAAAAAACCCCCCAAACCAACCAAACAAAAAGAAACCCAAAAGGAAACAAACAAAAAAAACCAAAACAGACAAAACAAAACAAAACAAACAAGAACCAAACCAAACCAAAACAAAACAAAAGAAACAAAAAATAAAAACAAAACAAAACAAACAAAAAAACAAAACAAAACAAACAAAACTAAACAAAACAAAACAAAACAGAAAACTAAACAAAACAAACCAAAAAAACAAAAAACCAAACAAAACAAGCAAAAACAATAGAAAACAAAACAAAGCAAAACATAACAAAACAAAACAAATAAACCGAAAACTAAAACAAAACAAACAAAAAGAAAAGAAAGCAGACAAAAAAAACATAAAACAAATCAAAACAAAACTAAACAAAACAAAAAAATAACAAAACAAAACAAAGAAACAAAAAACAAAGCAAAGCAAAGCAAACAACAAAACAAAACAAAAAAAAACCAAAAAAGCAAAACAAAACGAACAAAAACAAAAGAAAACAAAGCAAAACAAACAAAACAAAACAAAACAAACAAAAAGAAAAGAAAGCAAACAAAAAACAAAAGACAAATCAAAACAAAAAAACCAAAACAAATAAAATAACAAAACAAAACAAACAAAACAAAACAAACAAAAACAAAACAAAACAAAGCAAGCAACAAAACAAAACAAAACAAAACCAAAAAACAAAACAAAACCAAAAAAGCAAAACAAAACATACAAAACACAACAAAACAAACAAACAAAATCAATAAACCGAAACAAAAGAAACAAAACAAAACAAAACAAAGCAAACAAACAAAAACAAAACAAACAAAAAACCTACCAAAAACAAAACAAAACAAACCAAACAACCAAACGAAACCAAACCAAACAAAACACAAACAAAAAACAAAACAACACAAAACAAAACAACAAAACAATAAACAAAAAAAAACCCCAGCAAAAACAAACCAAAAAAAGGAAAACAAAACAAGGAATCAAAAGGAACAAAATAAAACAAACAAACAAAAGAACAAAAAACAAAACAAAACAAAACAAATAGAAAAAACTCTTAGAGGGAAACATAGGCAGAACACTCTATGACATAAATCACAGCAAGGGTCTTTTTTGCACACGTCCTAGAGAAAGGGAAATAAAACAAAAATAAACACACGGGACCTAATGAAACTTAAGTCTTTTTGCACAGCAAAGCAAACCATAAACAAGACGAAAAGAAAACCCTCAGGAAGGGAGTAAATATTTGTAAATGAAGCAACTGACAAATGATTAATCTACAAATTATACAGGCAGCTCATGCAGCTCAGTATCAAATAAACAAACAACCCAATCCAAAAATGGGCAGAAGACCTGAATAGATATTTATCCAAAGAAGATATACAGATTGCCAACAAACACATGAAACGATGCTCAACATCTCTAATCATTAGAGCAATGCAAATCAAAGGTATAACGAGGTATCTCCTCACACTTGTCAGAATTTCCATCATCAAAAAATCTACAAAAATAAATGCTGGGGAGGGTGTGGAGAAAAGGGAACCCTCTTGCACTGTTAGCGGGAATGTAAATTGATATAGTCACTATGGAGAACAGTATGGATGTTCCTTAAAAATCTAAAAATAGAACTACCATACGACCCATCAATCCCACTACTGGGCATATACCCCAAGAAAACCATAATTTAAAAAGAGCTATGTACCACAATGTTCATTACAGCTCTTTTTTCAATAGCCAGGACATGGAAGCAACCTAAGTGTCCATCGACAGATGAATGGATAGAGAAGATGTGGCACATATATACAATGGAATATTACTCAGTCATAAAAAGAAATGAAATTGAGTTATTTGTAGTGAGGTGGATGGACCTAGAGTCTGTCATACAGAGTGAAGTAAGTCAGAAAGAGAAAAACAAATACTGTATGCTAACACCCATATATGGAATCTAAAAAAAAAAAAAAAAGGTTCTGAAGAACCTAGGGGCAGGACAGGGATAAAGACGCAGACATAGTGAATGGACATTAGGACACGAGGAGGGGGAAGGTTAAGCTGGGACAAAGTGAGAGAGCGGCATGGACAAATATATACTATCAAATGTAAAATAGATAGATATTGGGAAGCCGCCACATAGCACAGGAAGATCAGCTCCTTACTTTGTGTCCACCTAGAGGGGTGGGATAGGGAGCATGGGAGGGAGGCGCAAGAGGGAGGAGATATGGGGATATATGTGTATGTATAGCTGATTCACATTGTTATACAGCAGGAACTAATACACCATATTAAAGCAATTATACTCCAATAAAGATGTTAAAAAAGAAAGAAAATTAACATGGCCAACTTGTAGGAGTAAATGATGGTGCCTGGCTTTTCCTCCCATATAATGCACCATTTATTTCTTCTAATTAGAATTAGACTAACTGAAGCCTTTGCTTTCCAAATTTTTAGGAGTATATGATGCACTTCTATATATGGCAAACAGAGCTAAAAATGTATAGATTTCTTATCAAATTAATGAAATTTAGGTGTCACATTATGCTAACATGTGTGATCAATGACTCAAAGGTGCACTTATTTGCAAAGTGAATCAACCATAAATGCCTTGTTTGAAAAGAAAAAGATGTGTGTGTGTGTATATATATGTATATACACATATAGAGAGAAAGATAGAAATTGAAACCTTATCTTAATTTCTATAGAATTAATATGTTTTCATTTGTATAGAGTCAATATGTACAGTTTTTGACATATTCCAAACAAATTTATTAGAAAATTGTCATTTGGTCTGAAGTCATTTTATTCTTTGCCATATGCTCTGCATGTGTTACATAGAGGAGATTAGAGGTAGAACATGATAAATGGGAACTGCTAAAGCACCCCTCAAAATGTTTGTGAAATAATATTAATTTTTACAATGGCAGAGCAAAAGCCACAGGGAGACTATAATTGTAAATATATGAAATAGTTATGGATGTATAAAACGTGCAATAATTAACATATCTGTTTTCAGATGGTGGGATTATGAAAGTCTCACTATGAATATTACCTTTAATGTTTTTATGCTTTTCATTTAATAAAAATAAGCACAAAGATCGTTCAGAGTTGTTCCTCTGATCTCTTTCCAAATTAGGTATTGATTCCAAAGCTTACTCCCATGACCGGTATTCTGCTGTCCATTCTTCTCCCTCTGTTGGTTCTAAATCTTGGGAGTTTCCCAGGTGAAATCTGAAATCAGTCCCCCTACAGGCAGAGCAAGGAGAGAATGGAGAAAGAGACAGCTACTCCAGATTCGTAGGTGGCAATTTTAACAAGGAAGGGAACTTACTATGAGGCTTGTCTTGGGTGGCCTCAAGACAAGTGCTGTCTGCACCTGCCTACCAGAATCTTAAAAGTTCATAAAGAAGCCTTAACTGGGCTCAGTCATGTACACTGTCCAGATGGTTTCAATTACACCTTGCTCTCTCCAGCCTGTGTCCTTGAAACAAGCTCCCACTCTGGGAATAGTGGGCAGAGCATACATACCAAGGACGGGGAGGGGTGTGGAGCCTCCTATTGCCTGGGTCCAGCTCACGGGTCAATTGGTGGTCAAGTCCTCTCCATGCTGCCCTGCAACACCCTCAGATCAGAGGGTTCTGCAGGAGATGAGATGGCACAGGCCATACACCGGGGAGTGGGCAGCAGGGTACTGACAAAGCAGAATTAGAAGTGGCTGAACGTGGGAGTCAAAGAAAGTTGTGCTCCTTCTCTGATTCTGCAGCATGCTGGCTTGAAGACACTGGCCACTTATGTATCTGTGACCCATTTCTTCATCTTATATTGGGAGTGAGACTTTTTTTACCCTATAGTTAGGGATTAAAGGATATCACATAGATGCAGTGCTCAATCCAGTGCTCAGCACCCTATAAGCCCTTGCCAAATTTTACCTTCCCCCACCTCCTCTTATTAACTTCTACATGTGTCATTATCCTCACTGTGCAGGGACAACCATAAATAAAGCATTGAACTGTAAAGTAGTAGAACTGTAAAGTGGTAGAACAAACTTAGATGACATCTATATAGTCCATCCCTCTTATTTTAAGAAAGGAAACAGAGAGCCAGAAATGTCAAGGGCACACAGAGAAAATGTGGCATAACCCAGGAGCCTGGAATTATGAGAAAGTCACCCTCAGCTTCCTTCTGAGGATTCAGGCTGGTGATGATTTTTTCCAGCATGATGATACCCTTCTATAAACAAATCAGGTATGCCAGGGACACAGAAGGCATCAAGAAAAGAGCGGGCTCACTCTTTCATTTTTCCTCTCATTCCAACCCATCAATTTGAAGAGCAAAAATTGAGTTTGAGTTTACTGAGGTCTAAGTCACCAAGGCAAAAGGTGAGTTAAATCCACAGTGCTTTCTCTGTATCATCAGCTGTATGATAAACCTAGATCTCTCCCCTTCCGAGAGCCATATCCTAAGAAAAAAACCTGAGCATGGCAGAAGAGTAGAAAAAAGGTAGAGAGTGTGTCTTCTTTGTACCCCTTGAACAGATGGAGAGTGTGCACACAGAATGCATGTGTGTTTGCTATGTTACTATGCCAGGTAGCAGTGCCCTTTCACAAAGACAGGATATTTCAGAAGCTGCATGGCCCAGACAGCTGCAGAAAATGCAGACACTTTTTTGCAAGGTCAAGGCAAGGACAATATCTGACTAGGGCAGGGATGGGTGGGCCCCGCCACAAAAGCCTTCAGCTGTGCAGGACAAAATCTGCACTTTCCCCTCCAATGCAGTGTGAGTGGCATGTCCCTTCTTTCCCAGACAAAGAGGGCACTCTTTTGCAAATATATGAACTCACTTAGCTAACCACCTTTACCACATATTCTTGCAAAAAAAGAACAGAGTCCTCCAGACACCACTATCCTTTACATCTTCCTTTCCCACACTTGAAAGATCTCCAGTTCCTTAAATTGCTTTCAGTAATTTGTGTGGTTTACATCCTAGCATCTCTAAAGATGTCTTGTCAGACAATAGCACTTGGCAACTCTGTTGTCTTCTTCCCTCACAGGGTTACATTATTTTTTTTTTATTTCTTACCTCCTACAGGGTGTCATTGGAGCCTGACAGAAGCCTGGAATGATTTGTTGGGATTCCTTAGGCAGTAAATGTCTCTTCAAACTACTGCAGAGTGATACTAGAGTTATCGCTTTCCAAAACTGAATTTTCTAATGTTTGAAATGTAATTTTAAGAGAGAGAGAAAAAATAATGCAAAGTAGTATGTAAACTACAATCGATAAGATGTGTATACATGTAGAAAGGTGCTAGAAAATTATAGACACAAACAAAAACAGTGTTTTGGGGGTGGTAGGATGAAGGTTGTTTTTTCTTTTCCCCTGTGTTATTGTTAACTAATTTTCTCCTTAAAAAATTCCCAAACAGTTGCTAGGATTGGCTGTCTTTAGGTTAACTCAACTAATGGTATGAGCAGTAGCTTGGTCATATTGCCAAATGGTTATATTCAGAATTGTAAACACAATATGGTCTGTTTTTTTTGTTGTTTTGTTTTATTTTTTTTAACTAAACAAATTTCCATCCAAAGTCAATGGAGGAAGGAGAACAGAGAAAGTGGGGACCAAGTATTAAATCATATAAATCCAGCTAAATCTGCCAATAATTATGAGTCATTTAAAAGTAGGACTTACTCCTAGGCTTATTTCAAACTTTGGAAGCTACACCAATTACCACTGGCTACCTAGAATGAAGGTTTGAGAGAGCAATACAACTTAGAAGCATATCCCACTTGAAAAGGATGAAAACGGGATCACTGAATACTTTCCATAAACTAAGTGTAGAATTAGGAGACGGTATAGTGCAGTTGCATTCAGAAAACAAAACAGAAACAACAACCAAAAACAACTTCCTTTTATTCTTTCATGTTTCCTTCTTTTCAGTATCAGCCTCTTTTTTATATAAAACAGGTTTGAGGGCCCAAAGCCTCACTTACTTTTCTGGAGAATAGATTTTCTTTGCTCATTACACTTGATCCTCCTAGATCTGGGCATTGCTTCTGATCATCTTATAATCCTAGAGAACAGTCCATGCTTAAAGGAACATCTTTAAACTAGCTAATTGCATGGTCGATGGCTGGTGAATAACTTAAATCACCCCAATTTCTCCTCTTACCACTTTAAGCTGAACATTCACTCCCCTTAGCAATTAAAACTAAATATTTAGGCTACCATTAGTATTGTCTTTAAACCAAAAGTGACATGGTCTAATGGACTTTATTTGTAGGAGAAACAATAGAGCCTGCTTCTGTAAGCAATATTTGTACCAGCTATCATTTCTTACACCCAATTCAGAAAAAAAAGTCGAATGAATGGTTTCACGGAATAAGACTCTAAACTTATACTGTCTTCCTTCCTAGTAATGAGACAGGATGGAAGTTTGATCCTTTCCAGAGCTTAAGACAAGAGATATACCAGGGGCACTACCCTTCTTTTCTTCTCTTTTTATCCTGCCTGTCCAGAATCCCCTTTGGTCAAAATGTGTTTTGTTAGATCAAAATAGAAAGATTTTGATTGCTTATATGAAGTAACAGAACAGATATGAAACTCAGGTATTAATAATTTACTGATTTTTTCAGCAAATATCTACTGTGGAAACACATGACCCCAAGATGTTCAAACCAAAGAGGAAGGTAACAGCATTGTCCAATAGAACTTTCTGCAATGGTGAAAAGGTTTTACAATTCTGATGTTTAGTTTGGTGACCCCTAATCACACATTCTATTAAGCATTTAAAATGGCACTAGTGTGACTGCAAAACAAAATCTGTATTTAACTTTAATTATTGCAAATTTAGTTTTCAGGTTTATTGAGATGTAATTGACACAAATATTGTAAGATATTTAAAGTGTACAACGTGATGATTTAACATACATATATACTGTGAAAGGTTTCTCTCCATTGAGTTAATTACCACATCCATCACCTCTCATATTTACTTTTTCTTTTTTGATGAGAACGTTTAAGTTCTACTCTCTTATCAAATTTCAATTATATGTACAGTATTATCAACTATAGTCATCATGTTATACATTAGATCCTCAGACCTTAATCATCTTATAACTGAATGTTTGTATCCTTTTACCATCTTCTCCCTATTTTCCCCAAACCTCTGTCCCTGACAACTACTTTTCTACTCTCCATTTCTATAAATTTGACTTGTTTTTAATGATTTTACATATAAGTGATACCATGTAGTATTTGTCTTTCTCTATCTGGCTTATGTCACTTAGTATAACGCCCTGCAGGTTTATCCATGTTGTTGCAAATGACAGGGTTTTCTTCTTTTATAAGGTTGAACAATATTCCATTATATATATTTCATCTGTTGGCTGACACTGAGGTTGTTTCCAAACCTTGACTGTTGTGAGCGATACTGCAATGAACTGGAAGTACAGATATTTCTTTGAGGTTATAACTTTGTATCTTTGGGATGTGTACCCAGAAGTAGGATTTCTGGGGCTTCCCTGGTGGCACAGTGGTTGGGAGTCCGCCTGCCGTTGTGGGGGACACGGGTTCGTGTCCTGGTCTAGGAGGGTCCCACATGCCGCGGAGCAGCTGGGCCCGTGAGCCGTGGCCGCTGAGCCTGTGCGTCTGGAGCCTGCGCTCCACAGCGGGAGGGGCCACAGCAGTGAGAGGCCCGCGTACCGCAAAAAAAAAAAAAAGAAGTAGGATTTCTGGATCATATGATAGCTCTATTTTTAGTTTCTTGAGGAACCTCCATACTGTTTTCCATAGTAGCTGTGCCAGTTTACATTGTAAATTTAAATATCCACACACGGCTAGTGGCATGAATTTGATGGTGTGAGATAAGTCTATGAGGGAGAAACATGCCAGGTGCAATGAGAATGCATAGGACAGACAGATATCTCACTGGTACCGGGGCAGTAACAATGATTTCCTAAAGAAGCTGAAGCTAGACCTGCGTATTTAAGAATAAGTAAGGGTTAAACAAGGTAGAGGTTGAAGGCTGAGAAAAGTACCTCAGGTGGATGAGACAGTAAATGTAAAGGCACTGGAGTGTGGGAGAGTGTGATCTGCTCTAGCAACTGTTCACAGTAGTTGTGGCTAGAGGGTGTTTTGTTTGGTACGCTGGCCTCTCACTGTTGTGGCCTCTCCCGTTGCGGAGCAACAGGCTCTGGTCGCGCAGGCTCAGCAGCCATGGCTCACGGGCCCAGCCACTCCGCGGCATGTGGGATTTTCCTGGCCCGGGGCACGAACCCGTGTCCCCTGGGGAAAGAGGCTGATCATGAAGGGCTTGTGTTGTGGCTTAAGAAACAATATCCTCATCAAATGTGCCATCCTCAGATTTTCTTTTTAGGGAGCTAACCCCAGTAGTAGCATGGTGAGTGGATTCACTAGGGAAGAGACAGGAGTTAAGGAGACCACCTAGAGTCTAGGAGATCATCCTGGAGGGAGGTCAGGGGCCTAAAGGAGAGTGAAGGTAGACCTAGTGTTTATAGGAACACCAACAAACTTCCAGCCTCTTTCTGAAACTAGTGCTACCAAAATGCCACTAACTGGGAACTTCATATTCCACTTTAAAGAGGAGATGGGTGGCTTTCACATATTCTCCTTTGGATGGGAGTGAACAGAGGCAGAGATGGGGAAAAATCTAAATATACCTTCCACTATAATACATGGTGAATGCTTACTTTGCTTCCAATAACTATTATCAATTTTTAACCAAAATCATATTGCATCCAGCTTGACTTTAAAAATATTTATTTTGAGGGAAGGAATAAAGGAGACTTCAGATTCCTGGAATTTTCTTACTTTGATCAACATATGATAAAGAAGAAGCCAACCTCAAGCATCTTTCCAAGTGTCAGCCCAAATATCACTTCCTCAAGGAAGACTTCTCTGACTATCAGACACCATTAGGTCCTTCTATTAAACACTCTCATAACCACCTGGACTTCTGTGTAATTTGCATAATTCTGTGTACACATGGCCTGCAATTATAGAAGCTCTGTGAGGCCAGAATCTGGTCAGTCTTTCACACCACAGTCCCAACACATTGTGCAGTGGCACATGCTCGATAAATAGCCCTTGGCTGATAAAGGCAGCATGCAAAAATTCAGAGAAGTGGCTTCAACCCGAATTATTTGCTTCTTGTTTCAATTTCCTCTCTAGAAGATATCAGAAATTTCTAAAATCTCTGCAGATGAGTGTGATGAGTAGCCAGGGTTGAGAATCTTACGCCTGGTCCTACACAATTTCCCTAGAAGATTTATTTGTTAGGAGAGACTGCATTGCATACCATTGTGACTGCCATCTTTGTCTCTGCAGTCTTAGTGCCTAGGTTTGAATCCTACAGCCACCACTAGCCAACTGTGTGAACTCAAGCAGATTACTTAACCTCTCTGTTTTAATTTCTGTTGGATGAGGTCTTCAAGAGGACATGACTTCCTCTGGTTGACCCACAAGCTGGACCCAGGCAACTGGAGGCTCCTCACTCCTCCTGTTTTTGGAATGTATGCTCTGCCTACCATTCACACAGGGGAAGTTTGTTCCAAGGAGGCAGACTTCAGAGAGCAAGATGTTACTGAGAGCATCTGGACTGAATACATGACTGAACGCAGTTAAGGTCTCTACAGGAACATTTAAGATTCTGGAGGGCAAGTATGGTGATCTACCCATCTTGTGGGGACTCAAAACAAGTCTCATAAGTAAGTTCTCTTGCTTATTAAAAACTGCTATCTCCCCTCCCACCTCTAAATTTCCTTTCTAGAAAGGAGTAATGATCATTGTACATTCAAAGATTTTCTGTGACTTCCTTGTTTTCAGTCCCACATACAGTTTTATTCTTTGCATCACAATGGCTGAAACTTGACTCAGAATTTCTCCAAAAGATACTCAGGCCTCAAAATCTAGAGAGCCAACCTTCTCCCTTCAATGTACCTGGAATTGAGATAAGCTTTTAAAAGAACTGCATACACCCCATATTTAGCACTGTGACTATTATTCATGTACCTGTACAAGACATGGTCTTTTTTGTCAAAAATCACAGCCAGGAACGGCAGTAATATAGCTACAAGATTCCCATATGCTACATTAAGTGGACTGTAGGGACATGCATTGATACACTACTGATCCAGGAAAGTGTACAGATAAATCAAAAACTCAATAAGAGAAAACCCAGCTCTACCTTCCCATTTGCCTTCAGGCTATAAAGGATTTAAGTCCAGGAAAAGAACATATTTTGGGCAGATTTTTTCTTTTTTCTTTGAAGGCATAGTAGCAAATGCTCATGCTTTCAGCAAGGACTCAAGAAGGGTCTTCATTTTTGCAAGAAAATTTCACCTGCTGGTAAGATCAGAAGATATGGTGCTGCCTATAAGAAGGCCTGAAATGTAGTGGGCCATCAAAAACACTTATTGCATGAATGAACAAATTAATGAATAAGAAAACACGCCCACAATTTATTTGTACAATCATTTGTCACACTTGTATTTTTAAAAGCAATTTTCCAACAGGTTTATAATAATCCACCAAACTCTCAAATTCTTTTTTTTTTTTTTTTTTTGCTTCCTAGGCCTAACTACCCTGAATCAAGATTATAGCAAAACACTTGAAATTCAATAGGATTAATACTCTTAATCGTGTATTTCATTCATATGTCTTACCTGGCATCTCTGTTTTCTTTGAAGAGAAGCCTAATGTTTTTCAAGTCCTACAGAGTGGGTCCATAGTAATAAATCCCATCAATATTCACATCCAATCATTTTGCTTGGGTATACACACACACACACACACACACGCACGCACAAAGAGTGCAGAAACGACATTAGTAATTGCAACCCCAATTAATTCTTACTTGCAAGGCCACTGTGGAGGCAAGGCTAGTACACAAATCCAGACTTGCCTATTTGTTCCCAGCAGACAGTGAATGCCACCTCTCCTCCCCAATAAATGATTCACATTTTATAAGATTATAGATGGCAAGGTGAGGCATCCAAGGGAGACATGTTTCTAGGCATCTTAGAATGTAGTGCTTCTTTGAGATCTCTCTTTACCAAAAGACTTCAGAACATTTTCAAAACAAAAAGCTATGTTACAAAAATGGGTACTAAGAAGAATGAAGACTTATAAGGTAGTATCTTTGTTAAAGCAATTAATTTTTTTTCCAAGAAAAATAAAAGCCCTGATATGAGATCACTGTAATAACTTTACATGGATTAGCAGGTGTGGTAAATAAAAGAAGACACAATCTCCCACAGTTTCACCCCAATTCTTAGTATTCTTGATAGGAATAGAAGTCACAGAGGTTAAGGTATCACAGGGAAAAGTAGAAGATAACTTCTTTCCAGTCATTTCCATTGTGTCCCCGTGACTAAGGCACAAATGTATTCAAATGTCAGGTTCAGTTGGATCTTGTAAGACTTTCCCTCGACTGGAGTGTGGAAAAGGACGTTAAAAAAAGAGAACCAAGACAAAGAAATCATTCCTTAATGAAATTCTGCAGTTAACATAAATAATGTGAACTGTCCCTTCCTTTACCCACTCATTTCAATAAGGTATTAACTTCACACCTACAGAGGTCATCTAAATAGGAATGTGATTAAGCAGTTAAAATCATTTTACATTTTTTTAATGGATATTAAACCCTGCAAATTTATTTTAAAACCAATGTACATTGGCAAATTAAAACACACAATTTAGTAAATGTGACAAGGTCTGTGAAATAGTCAGGGTCGTAAATAAGTCTATTAAACTCACAATGTTTTGAATCTTAAATGTTGCATGTTTTGACACCAGCTTGTTCTGATTTGTAATGCATCATAACAATAGGGAGGTTGTTTTGCATTTGAGATGTAGGAAGACAAATACAAACTGATACAAAATATTATAATGTATCAGGACCATGAATAATGTAATTACCAAAGGCCTCAATACAGCATATGCTTCATTTTTTCAATATGATAAATACAAGTAACTGAGGTTTGTTAAATATACGTGAGTACATAATTATATCAATGATGTTAATTAAAAGACATCTCAAGTTAGCCCAAGAAAATGTTAATGTGAGCCCCAAAATTTCAACTTACCATTTTTAGCGTTTTATATATATATATATATGATCACCCTCCTTTTTCTTAGGTTTGTATTAATCATTTTCCATTTCAAATACAAAATTACCTCAAGCTGTTTGGTTGTGGAAATGTAATTGCTATTATTCTGATTTGCTGTTGATAAAAAATGACTAGTCATGAAACTCCTTCCCAGGGAGTTAGGATACTTGGTTTCTAGGAACAGCTCTGTCACCAGCTAGAGTTGTTACCTGGGGCAAATAATTTAACCTGTGTAAATTTCTTCATTTGCAAAACAAAGGAGTTAGCTCAGCTGTCTCTAAGGTCCCTGCCAGGCCAGACCAAATATTCCAAATACCTAAGATCTATGACTTTCACTAGTTATTCTAATTTAAAAAGGCAATGCCAATTTATGACCTGTTCTCTTCTCTACTCTTGCAATTACCATTGATCTTTCAGAAATACTCTCTGTCCAAAGCCTCTGGGGTTATTTGTAAAATGGAAATTCAAGTGTTATGAGAAAACAAAATGGACAGAAGTTTCTAATAAATATTTCATTCCATTCTCTGGCCAAAGCATTGAAATTGCATTCCCCTCATCTCAGGAAAGTCAAGGTTAGGGCCTTACCCACAGACTTGGGGTGCTCCAACCCTACAAGATTCAGAAGTTAAAGCTTCACACTCAAGCATTATAAATTGCAGGTTGCTTCCCAGTGACAAAGCTCAGCTCTGTGAAGGAATGGTGTGGGAAGAAATGCTGTATTTTTGAACTGGTCTGAGAGGTTCCCTGTGCTGACCTCATTTTCTGATCTGCTGTTCAGCTTTGCCTCCATTTTCCCTGGCATGAAAGTGTGTCCTGCTTGAACTGGCCATGGGAGTAGGGAGGATGTGGCTTAGAGAGATTTTGGCTCTTACTACCTTATAGCTCTTCTCAGCTTGATTGGCAAAGCTCTAGATAGCAACACCACCCACTTCTTTCTCTTTTTGCCTCCTGTTCCTATCAACCCTCCTTCAGTTTCCCTTGCTGAGATACAGAGAGGTAACATCTGACTCCATGGCCAGCAATTCTTAACACATGCAAATGGAAGTCCCAGCCATGTTTGGCTTCTTTGAGGCAGCTCATGCAGTGTCCTATTTACAATGATCAGAGGCCCCTCTTTGACAAGGAATGGCACAACCCCTCCACCTCCACTCATAAAAGGATCACAAAGTGATTCAGCCTCTAATTGTTCCTCATGAGTTCTAAGGGACCCATGAGGAGTTACAGCTGACTATTTAACTGATCATTATAGAGTGATTAAATGTGACATTTCCAAAGAATTAGGTGAAAAACCTACCAGACTCTGGTAGGGTCAAAAGACTAGGCACCTTTATGGATTTCAATATCACAACACTCATCTGGTTTGTGGAATGAGGCATGTTAGAAAATATTCCCAAATTTTAAAATAGATTTTATGCTAATGGACTCTTAAACAATTAATGCTCTGTTAACAAATGGTTATTCCTCCATTAAGCACCATCATGACCTATGCATAGTTTATGAACATTCCTGTTGTCCTTGAGAGAAATCACGCACTGTAAGGGCTAAAAGTAGCAACCACGTGAGCAGTGGAGTATAATTTGCATCTCAAGTTCAGCTGACATCATCTAACTCAGAAGCTTATTTCCAGGGATCAGACTCAGGAAAAGGCTCCAGTAGCCTTTCAGCAAACATGAATATTCTGGAAGTGACTAAGTCCCATGCCTTAGAGAGAGCTGGTTTTTTTTTTTTTTTTTTTTTTTAAACTTGTATTTATTTATTTTGCGGTACGCGGGCCTCTCACTGCTGTGGCCTCTCCCGTTGCGGAGCACAGGCTTCTGGACGCGTATGCTCAGCGGCCACGGCTCACGGGCCCAGCCGCCCCGCTGGCATGTGGGATCTTCCCGGACCCGGGCACGAACCCGCGTCCCCTGCATCGGCAGGCGGACTCTCAACCACTGCACCACCAGGGAAGCCCCGAGAGAGCTGGTTTTTTTTTTTTTTTAAACTTGTATTTATTTATTTTGCGGTACGCGGGCCTCTCACTGCTGTGGCCTCTCCCGTTGCGGAGCACAGGCTTCTGGACGCGTATGCTCAGCGGCCACGGCTCACGGGCCCAGCCGCCCCGCTGGCATGTGGGATCTTCCCGGACCGGGGCACGAACCCGCGTCCCCTGCATCGGCAGGCGGACTCTCAACCACTGCACCACCAGGGAAGCCCCGAGAGAGCTGGTTTTGAATGGTGTAACTTTTCCTTTTAATGGTGAAATTCACAGAATGACTCTTCCAGTCTTTCATATGCAGCCCAATCACCTTTGTCTACACTCGCATGGTCCCATGGCACATTTCTTTCTCCATCCAGCAAGAACCAACCTCCCCACACTCCTTTCACCTTAAGAGCCACATAAACCAGCCATAGTTATCTAACTTGACTCTCTACCTCTATCTTCCAGTGGTATTGAAGTGCTTGCTCATCTCCCTGCTGATTTCCTGAAGTTGTTGCAGGCCTCCCTGTCTTTGTTCATCCCGTTCTCCTAATCTCATCACACACTCCATCTTTCTTTGCCACACTAACTTTTATGTATCCTTCAGACTCCACAGACACATCTTCAATCTCTGGAATCTTTCCCTTAATCTCCAGGTTGAGCCACCCCACTGTCCTTCCAGATGTCCCCCAAACATCCTTCTCTTTGGACAGACCACCCCGATCATGAGTTCCTCAAAAACAAGGGCTGCCTCTTTGTCGTCTCCTAGCCTACCACTAAATGCACATTAGCTATCCTGTGAAGGTTGTTGGCTGGGAGGCCCATCCTGGGTGAACTGATTTTTCCGTATATCAACTGTGTAGCAATAACTGAATCTGTAGATGTGATGGTATGAAATTTATCTCAAAAAGCTTGTGTTTAGGTTGCTCACGGTGAATCAGAGGATGGGGAGATTTTCCCATTATGTTTTCTATCCAGCTCTCACAGACCGTTGAGATTTCATAATAATCCCAATTCCATATGCTTTATAAACTATAGATTGTTATATAGTTTACAATATGTTTACTCTCATTATAAATGTTAAAAGTTTAATCTAGAAATCAAGGCTAAATTTTAAATGATAATCAACTAGGTGACAACATCTAATGTAATATTACAGCAAAGAATGGAAATAAGAGGGTTTCTCTTCAGAGACCTAGTGTAGACAATTTTCCCAGTGTGGATAAGCACAATGCTTTTCACTAATTTATCAAGTTTCTCCATGTCAGACTGTTTATAATTTGTAATTAAGAAATCTCTTGGCAAGTTGAAAAGTCTTCATTTGTCTTGGATATCAAGATGTTATCAGGACTTTCAATATTTGTTGATTTTCCTCTTCAGCATGTGAAGACTCTCAATAATTTTCTCCATGTCACAACTGCTCCTCCCCAGCACTACTTTGTGTCCCATTTCTGACACTTGGAGTTACTCCAGGCTAGTATTAAACAGAGCAAAGTTCTTCACCTTCTTGGTTTGTTGGTCCCTTTTCTGGACAGGATTCTAAACATTTATACCCATCTTGATTTTATCTTTTGAGAGAAACATATTTATTTATCATATCCTCTGTGTCAGATACTGTGCCAAGCGTTTCACTGTATCATCTGAGCCATCACATAATTCTTCACAATACTATTTATTGCATTCAGAAGTGCATATTAAGTACAGTATGTTCTCTCTATCTTATTTTTGTAATGCAAATTAGCTCACTCACATAAGGGAATGCCATCAATAAAATGCAGAAATCCCGTGGGTTAATAAATGATTTTTTTTCCCAGCCCATTAAATTTTGTGCCACCAAGGAGCAACATTTGAGCACAAAGTATACCAACGCGGCTGAATATAGCAAGCTGGAAAAAAAATTACAATGTTGTACATAATGTCCACTTATTCCATTTTCTTTCTTTTGGCTCATTCTGACCAAATGCTCTCTTTTGGAAATGCATATTGGTGTCTTTCCTGATCTTTATGCGTTTGACCTGGCCTCCATGCTCAGTGCTGCCATCCTTCCTTATGCTCCCTTGGGTCAAGCTACCTGAATCTTTTTGTTTGTTTGTTTGATATTTACCTTTTATTTATTAGGACTTTTACCTTTTTTGTTTAATTGCTAGTTTAGGGGTTTTCCTTTTTGTTTTGTTTTGTTTTTTATTTTTTACAATTTTTATTAGTGTTTGGTTACCAAACTGTATATATTTTTAATAGAGTGTGCCTAACTCTATTTTTCCTTTATCTTGTTATATGTAAAGCAGGATTTTTCAGAATGTCAGAAATATATCTAAAACATTATAGCAGAAATACTTATACTCACCAAGTGTTAGACACAAAGATGGGTATTATTTTCAAACCTGTACTAATAGATAGGTTCACAAGTGTCAGATTAAGTAAATTGACTCTGGTAACTTAACTACAAAGTGTCACAGCTGGAATATGAATCCAGGTCTGTCTCATTCTAAGCAGCTTGCTTTTTCCATCATATTACATTGCTTCCCAACTCTCCTTTCTTTCCACCACCTCCTGATCCCCAAAGCTAACAATAGTGCATAGAGAAGAATATGGACACCCTGTGTACATGTGAGCATGTGTCTACATGTGTGACTAAGTGTGCACATGTATGCATATGCATGTGTTTATTCCACATCCCACCCTCAGGCAATCAGAAGGTATCAGCACTTAGGTGAATGGACAGATCTCACTGAACACTGTGCCTTCTGGGAGAGGGAACACCTGGCTGAAATCACAATGCTGCACTTGGCTCTCAGAACAGCCTCGCGATCAGTTACAGCAATTACCATGACCCGTAGGGATGACTCGAGCCTAGCCAGCGTGAATGGACTAAAGGAGAACAGAATCCAGGAGGGAGTAAAACATCTCCATCATAAACTGAAATGTTTTGCTGTTTGAACTGATTTCCATCTTAAGCTGGCTCAATACATATTTAATGAATTCTTCTATAAAACCTTTAACAGCCCTCAATTCATTTCAAGTGGCAAATGACTCAGCAATCTGAAATGATGAGCTGAATGCTGCCTCTATATTCATTACCTAAGAAGAAAAAGTGATTAAAAAAAAATGTTCTTTCCTCCTTGTGCTCACATTCATCTGATGTGAAAACACTTATGTCTGTCAGTCCTCTCTGGCTCAAAGATGTGATCTTACAAGAGACATGTAACTTTTTTTACCATGAAGAGTCGTGATACATATTAGGATTACACATTAGGTAACATTTTTGTTATTATATATCATCATGCCCTCATGACCTCTAATTACACATTTCACTTGTGCATTCAACAAGTGTTTTTGGCTATTTACTTTTCGGAAAGTTTCTTCAGGTGCTGTGGAAAATACAAAGGTAAACCAGGCAAGGACACTCGCCTCAAGATGCTTTGACACACAGGCAGTCCTAGGAGGTATTAAACAGGTGCATGAGATCAAAGAAATGCCTTTTGACTTATGCCTAGTGCCATGTGCATCATGCTGTACCAGCTAAACCTCTGCAAACTTGGAAAACTTTAAATACTAGGATATACACTGACATTTGGCCTGAGTATCTCTGATCTTGAGGTTCCTTTGCAACTGCAAATGCCTTACACCAGCAATCCTAAGTGGGTATAGGGCAGTGCCCCCCCCGCCTCACCCATACATACTAAACATGCCCAAGCACATCTCCAAAGCCTTTTGCTACCTCTCCAGTTTCATCCTATACTACGTTTCTCTTTCCTTGATTGCCTTCTGCCAGTGGGTCTAGGATGCTTTTCCTTCAAGGCCTTTTCACTGGCTGTTCCTTCTACCTGGAATGTCCCCCCTTAAATAGTTGGTGACTCAGGATTTTATCAGCTTTTTGGTTCAAAAGTTAACTTATCAGTAACTGCTCTGTTTAAAATAGCCCTCCTAACGTTCCCTTTTTTCTTTCGTTGCTCCATTTTTCTACCTAGAACTTACCACATTCTGTCTTACTGTATATTTTACTTGTTATTTGATACTTCTGTTCTTATATAAATCATACCTAAAATCCATAAAGCAGGAATTACTGCTGTATTTCCAGGGCCTAAGAACAGTACCTACCATACAGCAGGCTCTCCCTAACCATTTGCTATATGACTGCGTGAATGAATGAATGAATGTGTCTATACGCCTACAGGCATAGGGGTTTTGCTTACTACCCAAAACCATACATACCACAAGTCTACCACCACTTGTGCAGAGAAGTAGAGGGAATTCTTAGTGTGGGAGTAATAGTTAAACAATTGTGAAACAAAGTAAGCCCTGGAATCCACCTTATATTCCACTTTAGGAATCATAGTCACGCTTGGAGCCCATCCTTTCCAACCTGCCTAAGACTAGGTAAAATGAATTTTTTCTACAAAAATCCAGACAGTATTTTCACAGCATGTTTTATAAACATGGCTTCCAGTTTATATATATTTGCATATTATATCCAGAAAGTCCCTAAATTTCAATGACTTTATGTAAAATAAATGAACTCAAAGAGGTCAATTGATGGCAATTATACAATATACTCTAATCAAGCCCTCCTGGAATTGAAACATCTTCCTAAGGGGTAAAGGAATTACTTTATCCCTTTACAGCTCATCCTCCAAACTCATGGCACCATTGCTTGCTTTGGGAAGTGACTCAGAGGTCATCATAAAAGTTTAATAACCACCTTTGGCTTGTTCCACTTACTGACACCATGTCCTCTTATGTCATATATATTCCTAAGTTTTATAGATTGAGAAACCAAGGTACCCCTGTTAACTCAGGTTACAAAAGAGAAAATGAATAACTTAATCCTAATCTGGCAAGTAATAGCCTCTCTTTCTGCACTACGTATTGTTATTATCTTAATTAGTGGAGAAGAGACCCTAACCAATAAGGTCAAGTGGTACTCTGTACTCTTTGAGGAGATTTACTCTGGTGTGGTCTTCTTAATGAGTCCCCTTCCAAAAGAAATTTTCTGAAATTATTTTCTCATCAATTTGGAATCACACATCTACTAGTTAACGTGTGGCTCACCCAATGAAGAGGACATAGTATCCAATAAGTTATATTCCACTTGTGTCATAGCTGCCCAAGGCAATGCCTGATAGGAAATTAGGTATTCAAGTACTACGGACGGTTTCTTGTTTTCCAGGGAAAGCTATTGTAATTTTTTTTAAATTCTCTCTCCTCCAGTGCAGTGGGCAGTGTGTCCTGTGTCTCTGAACACCTGCTGGATTGCCACTTTCATTTATCAAAAACAAAGTTGGTTTTGTAATGAACTATCAGCTCTTTTATTGGAATCAGAACTTCCGAATCACCCTTGTGATGTGCTCCTTTATAAACTTCACAAGGCTTGCAAAGTATTTCTGCTTCAAGGCTTACAGAAATACCTGGACCCATGCCAGAGATGAAGCAGACATTTCTGAGCACAGTTGGTTCAACGAAGGAGTGAGTGCACAACATTCAAACTAAGACCAACTGCGGTGGGTGTTTATTTGAGACCTTTTCCAGAATCACATACACAGATCTCTCCTGTCTAATCAGAATGACATAAGTCATGGGCTGTTGCCTTGCTTGTGATTGAAATCGGGGGAAGGAAGAGAAGGTGAAAGGGACTTGGTTCCTACCTAGGATTCTGCTTCATTGTCACTGGCCTCGCCCCACAGGCTAAAGCTGATGAATGGTCAGCCCCTTGCACTTGTTCTCTTCTGGGAAGGTACCAGTAACACGTCCTCCAGGTCATCAAGGAAAAGAAATGACCTCTGCTGAGGCACTAGTGTGCTCTTTTATAGAGGCTTTCCCTTCCACATCATGCCCTGCGCCTTTGATCACGCTGCCCTCTCAGCTTATAAACTGGGAAACATTGATCCTCAGGGTCCACTCCAAGCCCTTTCTCCTATAGTAAGCCTTCCCTGCTCCCCTCCGTAATGAAACATTGGTGTTTCTTTTCCTGTACTTCTACTATAAATTTATGCAGACATCCAAGATAGAGGCAGATTTCTCTTATTTTCCTTTCTGTATCGATCTCCTTTCCTAAATGATAGGCTTCTCAAGAAGAGAATTATGCTTTTTATTTATTTATTTATTTTTTATTTTTATTTTTTTTGAAGATGTTGGGGGTATGAGTTTATTAATTAATTAATTTTTTTTTTTTTTGCTGTGTTGGGTCTTAGTTTCTATGCGAGGGCTTTCTCTAGTTGTGGCAAGCGGGGGCCATTCTTCATCGCGGTGCGCAGGCCTC
Source organism: Lipotes vexillifer (assembly GCF_000442215.2). Classification (NCBI taxonomy): domain Eukaryota; kingdom Metazoa; phylum Chordata; class Mammalia; order Artiodactyla; family Lipotidae; genus Lipotes; species Lipotes vexillifer. The sequence continues at coordinate 2,867,903 of NW_006790311.1, read as the reverse complement.
TCACTATCGCGGCCTCTCTTGTTGCGGAGCACAGGCTCCAGATGCGCAGGCTCAGTAGTTGTGGCTCACGGGCCTAGTTGCTCTGCGGCATGTGGGATCTTCCCAGACCGGGGCCCGAACCCGTGTCCCCTGCATTAGCAGGCGGATTCTCAACCACTGCGCCACCAGGGAAGCCCCGAGAATTATGCTTTTTAAATTTTGATTTCCTAATGCTCACAGAAGTGACAGAGTACACACACTCAAGAAACTTCATTGAATGGATGATAGAATAAATAAATAATTATTTGGATTTTCTGGAACTCCTGGAATGATTATTGTTTTGTTTATGTCTAACCTTTCTTCCCTCCAGTGTCCAAGGAGTGATTGATGAGCATTCTAAATTAGAATGAGTATAGACACTAAAATTTAAGACCATGGTAACAGTACAGCAACAAGCAGGGGTAGAGACCCACTTAGAAGAAGCACAGCTTCTGGTCTCTTCAAACCTAGAAACTGCATTCTTTGGCTCCAGAGATGAATAAGGCTAAAGTTGTAGAGCTCTGTGGGGTTTCAATCTCTAGTTAGTCTCACTTCTCCTTATGCCACCTGTAAATGAGTAAGGGAATCAACAGATGGCTGAGCTCTATATTTGTAGACTAGAATTAGAGAGTGAAAAAATAAATTATTGTAGCCAGCTCCTAAACTTAGAGAAACTATATTTTTGCCTGCTTATAGATATGACCTCGAGAGAGAACTGGGGTCAGTGGCAATCAACCTTGAAGAACAGGTGAACTAATTGTCTCAAGAGGTAAAGTGAGCTGTGTTCCATCTATGGCTCCCTGACATGGTTTAGCAGTATTTGTAGGACCGTGACCAATCAGTGGCCATTGGTGAGGCAAAGGGGACCATGTTTGTGATATCATGAATGCTAACAATAGAAGAAATCATCATTTATGGACCACATAGAATTGTTTTGGGTAGTGTTCTGAATGTGCAGGCCATACCAGTTACATGGGGATTCTGCACAGGAGGTCATGTTATCATGAAGCACTTTGCCATTCAAGGATGATTAGGTTTTAGAATTCATTTCAGAATGTTTAAAATAGTACCTCTAAATAGTGTCTTAAAAATAACTGTAAACTACTATTCTTAGCCTTCTAGGCAATATATATTTCAATATATATTTGCTTAGTCCAATATGGGTAACTTCTATAAGGTGAGATGCAAGTAAGTGATTCCTAAATGGAGAAAAACATTTCAGTTTATAGGTATCATATACATTTTCTCTCTTGATGGCAGATCATATTTTATTGATTAGGAGCCACTGATTTGATACAGGTAAGGTTGAATAATGCCACGGACAATACCACTAAGGAAGGAGCTCATACTATATTTTTAGGCATTACCTTTAAAGCAATTCAAAATGAGAAGTAAGAGAAGTTTCTTTGGCTTCCTTAAAAACTTCCTCCTAGTCATTAGGAACTGAATTGAATACAGAAGAGCTATTAAGAGAATTGGATTTTCAGCTCATTGAAACCACAGCTTTATAAAGACATGATAGGTCTCTTATATATCCTTAATTTTCCACCAAACAAGCGAAGATGAAGTCAGTTGACTTCCAAATTTGTGTGCTTATTTTTCATAGGGAATGGGGTCAAGACATGGAGAAATTAGCCATGTTGAATTGGGCCATGTCACATTCAAGAGGCTGTGGGAAAAGCAAAACACATTTAGCTGAGCAAACACCAGTGTAAGTTGTCATAGTATATATATTTCTCTTGGGTTGTATGGCACTTAAAGAGCTAATGAATGACTGGGAGCAATGTAAAAGAAAAGTTCATTACAACTCGTTAAAAATGAATACAATTCTAAATCAATTCCCATTAGTTACAGTGTAGATAGCGCACATGTTTTGGAAAAGTTTATTATAAATTCATGCTAACCCTGTAAGTAATAGTGGTTAGTCCGTATCTCCTTCCCTAATAAAAAAGGAACAGGACAGACTGCATCCAGTACTTTCTTATTAAATGAAATATTTAAAAGACATCATCTTGCTTCTCATGGCCGTGTTCTGATTACGTCAAGTCAAATTAGCTAAGTATATAAATTACAGTAAACATAAGTGACATATAAATGAAATGCATGATGACACCCTCATGAAAACCAACTATAGACTCCATACTAGGTGGCAATTTCACAAGCCACCATCTGGGGATCCAAAAGGAGAAGAAGTCAATCTTTAAAAGGTATTACATCAGTGCCAACATTGTGCTTTTCTCTCTCCCCCTCTGCTGTGTGTTTGATGTTTTTCGCCCAAAGCTCTATGACTTGTTCTTTGAAGATAAATGGAAGAGTAAAAGAGCTCTTCCATTTGTCCTTTTTGCCTTAATCAATCTATTCTAGTCCTATACTCTTATTTTTAACTAAAGCTACTTCATGGAATGTATGGAATACTATCTCTAATATCTGGTAATAAATGTTCTCAGATTTCAACATGTGGATTGCCTTTACCTCATTTACAAACACCTACCAAAATACAGACAATGGTCAACCATTTAAGAGCCTGATTCACAGTTTCTGGGAGCTTACTATGTTCTAAATATTGTGTTAGGCATTAGCAGTAAAACTATGAGCAGTACAGAGGAGGACTCTCACCTCAATAACTCATGAGTGAAAGAGAAAGGCACCTATACATACAATGACAATAAAGCATGATAAATTCCATGACAAGGGAATTCAAGGTGCTCTGGAAACACACAAAGAGGTTTTTAAACTGCTTTAGGGATCCAGAGAATGTCCCCAGGGAAGGAACTGAAAATTAATTAAGAATTAAGGGATAACTAGAAGTTACCTACGTAAATATATGGCTTGTTTCAATCAGCAGGGACAGGTGAGTGGAAAAGGCCG
>NW_006790311.1:2828784-2864900 GCF_000442215.2 Lipotes vexillifer | reverse complement strand
AAACTAAAAAAAAAAAAAAAAAAAGATCTGACTAGAGCATTGGCAAGAAATTGGTCCTGATGAATCTGAGGAGGGGGCAAAGGTGAGATGAAGAAAGGCCTTGTAGGCAAGATCAAGATTGCATATTCTACATGAAATGAGGGAACAGTATTGTACATTTACATATTAGAAAGAGTACTCTGGCAGAGAATGGATTATAAGGGAGCAAGCCTAGGAGCAGGGAGGTGGGTTACAATGGTGGATGTAGCCATAATAGGAGAATAACTCAAATATATTGAGAGCTTATAATGTGTCAGACACTATTTTAACATGTGTGTTAATTCTTTAATTCTAAGTACAACCCCATAAGGTCATATAACTATTATTCCTATTTTCTGAATGAGGAAGTTAAGACAGAAAAGACTGAGTAGTTTGCCCAAGCTTACATAGCTAGTGAAGAACATATCCAAAGTTTTAATCCAGAGAGTCTTAGCCCAGAGCCCACCTCCTTAAAAATCACTGCCTTATTAATACTTAGAACAGGGTAATGTCAATGAAAACAGAAGGTAGATCCCAAGGACTGAGAAATAAGCCATTTCCAGGTCAGAGTGAAGTTTCTGATGTTCAAGACTGAACAGAGCAGTGAATCAGGTTAGCAATTCTTAGTGGAAATGCACCCAAACTAAAGAGGTCGAGAAAAGGGTGCAGGTCAAAATGAGGGGTCACAACACAGATCATTAGAGAAGGTTGGAACAGCCCAAAGTAGAGATCGAACATTTCAAAACAAAAAAGAAAACAAAAAGTGGAGCAAAGAAGGTAGTCTAAAGACAAAAATATTCAGAAACGGAGTATTCACAGCAACTAAAGGTAGAGACACAAGACGCAGGAAAACAGATGTGAAGTAACAAAACAAGACAGAGTAGGTTATGTGAGACAGGTTTTTGCCTCAGGCCTGGAGCTTTCTTATAGTTCTTGTTGAGTTCTAAACCAAAATCTTTGTGACATCTGGACTATGCCCTGCTGGGCTCAAGGGAAGGGAGTAAGTAATTGAGAACATGTGATTGAGTTGACGTCTGTCGGATGATAAGGAGTAGCAACTGATAGAAGACTCTTCTTGAGCAGAACATGGATGATCTACTATAAATACCTGGTATTAAAAGATTAGTGAGTTCCTCTGCATTGCAGAAACTCAGTAAAGATTTGTTGTATGTCTAAGTAAATGAATAAGTGAAGTTCCTGTTTCTTACATTAAATTATCAATGGCTAAAATAAAGGGGGTGGCTGTACACCTAAATTATCTAATATTGAAAAATAATTGGCATTCTTTTCAATAAGAAAATTATTAAAGATTAACCTCACAGCTCTATTTACAATAGCCAGGAGATGGAAACAACCCAAGTGCCCATCATCGGATGAATGGATAAAGAAGATGTGGCACATATATACAATGGAATATTACTCAGCCGTAAAAAGAAACGAAATTGAGCTATTTGTAATGAGGTGGATAGACCTAGAGTCTGTCATACAGAGTGAAGTGAGTCAGAAAGAGAAGGACAAATACCGTATGCTAACACATATATATGGAATTTAAGAAAAAAAGATGTTATGAAGAACCTAGGGGTAAAACAGGAATAAAGACACAGACCTACTGCAGAACGGACTTGAGGATATGGGGAGGCGGTTCTTTGTGGCTGCCTGGAGGGGTGGGATAGGGAGGGTGGGAGGGAGGGAGACGCAAGAGGGAAGAGATATGGGAACATATGTATATGAATAACTGATTCACTCTGTTATAAAGCAGAAACTAACACACCATTGTAAAGCAATTATACCCCAATAAAGATGTTAAAAAAAAAAAAAAAAGATTAACCTCAGATTCCTGATCCCTTTGTCAATTTTATGAAAGTCTAAAATAACAGTTTTCTATATTGTGGAATCCTTAAAAAAAAACAAAAGAGTGTGGCTATTAGAGAGAGGAATACCTAAATTTGGGAGCTTGTTCTATCACTGACCAACCTCTGCTTCATCATCTGGAAAACTGGGATAGTAATACTTAAACCTCTAGCTAATTATAAACAGAATTGGGAGTACAGAAATACACCCTTATATTTATAGTCAACTGATTGTTTTACCAAGGTGCCAAGACAGTTAGTGAAAGTATAGTCTTTTCATCAAATGCATATCCATATGCAGAATGATGAACTTAGACTCACCTCACACCATACACAAAAATCACCTCATGATTGTAGCTGTAAATGTAAAAGCTGAAACAATTTTTATGACACCATAACATAAAATCTTAGACACATTTTCTTAGACAAAGATTTCCTAGATAGGACTCCCAAAAAGAAAAAAATATAAATAAATTGGCCCTCATCAAAGTTCAAAACTTTTGGACTTCATGACATTATAAAGAAAATAAAAAGACAAACAACAGAATGGGAGAAACATATCTGCAAAGCACAAATGTGGTAAAGTCCCAGCATCCAGAATTTACAAAGAATACTTCTAACTCAAATATTGCAAATCAATCCAAAAAAAGGTTGTGGGAGTGTAAAGAGTTTGAACAGATACTGTCCCAAGAGGATACGGTTGGCAAATAAGTACATGAAAAGATGTTCAACGCATTATTCATTAAGAAAATGCAAATTAAAATCATGACAAAATGCCATATTTCACTCACGAGAATGGCTAAAATAAATGACAGACAAAAACAAACGTTGGTGAGGCTATGGAGAAACAGGAAACCTCATACATTGCTGGTGAAAATGTAACAAGTTGCAGCCACTTTGGAAAACAGTTTGGGAGTTTCTCAAATGGTTAAACATAAAAATACCATATGACCCAGAAATTCCACTCCCAGGTATATATGCAAAAGAAGTGAAAACATATGTCCCCACAAAACATGCACATGGATGTTCATAGCAACATTATTTATAATAGCCCAAGGTTAAAAATAACCTATATGTTCATCAGCTGGTGAATGGATAGATAAGATATATCCTATGTGGAATAATGTTCAGCAGTAAAAATGAAGTAATTACAGACACATGCTAAGGCATGGAAGAACCCCAAATGTTATATTAAATGACAGACACCACATATTGTATAGTTTCTTTACAGGAAATGTCTCAAAAAGCAAATTTAAAGAGATAGAAAGTAGACAGGGTCTGCCAGGGGCTAGCAGGTGTGAGTGGATTAGGATTAGCTGTAAATGGGCAAAAGCATCTTACTGGAGGGATGAAAGTGTTCTAAAATGAGTTTATTGTATTAATTGCCCCAATTGGTAAAGTAAGTGGAAATTAGTGCATTTTACGTTGGGAATAGGTGAATTTTATGACATGTAAAAGATTTTTCAATAACGTTGATTATAAAAAAACTGAAGAAAAATCTAAATGATCCGTCAGTTTTTACTCTTAGAAAACTGTTTTTGCTACATATTCGAGAGAGAGGGCTCTGAATAAGCAAATCTGAAAAACGACTCTGCTGCCTAAACAGCCCTTCTTCCCACCTCCCCTCCCAGGCTCATGACAGTACAGATGCTCAGCACAGGGCCCAGCTGGTGGAGTCCAATGTCACTGGCTTTGCTGCTTGCCTGGGTGAGGACGCTGGCCTCAGCATGTTAGCAATCCTTATTTGCTGTCTCTAATAGATACATTTTGCCTCCAGCAAAAAGTCTGCAAATAGTTAATAAGAATAACGAGCAGTAGCAGAGAATTAATGGCCTCTTTATTATGAGAAATGGAGTCCAGTGTTCAGTGTTCTTGAATAGGAAAACTGTTTTATAGGCAAAATTAACTGGAAAGACCTTATTTAACCAATTTTAAGGTAATAGATTTTGGATCCTAAATGTTAGTAGATGCAGAAGGGAAGAGTCCAAGTAAGGTCTGAGCCCCTTACCTGGCATTTCCTCAGTTATGAAAGGAAGATAAGGCTTGACTCCTCTGCAGCAGGTGGAAGGGTGACTACCTGCATCTCCTGCAAGAGGAAAACAAAGGAGGACAGTCTCTTTAGTGCACATGAGCTTTATCTTGGGTAACCTTTTGGCTTGTGCATTATTTCTATTATTTCCAGGGATGCCAAAACCAACAGGATGTCTATGTTATCACCATCTGGGGCCACACTATACTCATTTGCGTGAGAGGCTCTTGCCTATCTCACTGTCAACATGACTTGTGTTCATTAATGTATGTATCAGATTGGGCCAGACCCCAGCTAGCCAGGTCTTGGGTGAATCAGATCTGGGACTCCTTGTGGATGGTAGCTCTGGACACCTGGCTACCAGGGATCATCAATAGAGATGGAATAGTCCAATTGACAGGTATATTGGGTTGCACTATAAGAAAGCAGCCTTTTGTCTGTCATATATTTATTTAAGCTGTTTAAAAACAAGCAAACAAACAACCAAAATGAACAACAACACAATGACAAAGCTCAGAGAAAAAGTTGTTGACATAATTGTAAGCAATTTCAGAGTACTAGTGTCAGATTGCTAATGTCAGAATACTAGTGTCAGATTGCTAAAGCTGGCCAGGCAGGGTTGGGACCAATATACATAGAAAGAAGGGCCACCAAGATAAAGGGACCTATGATAGACCATCCTCACTCTACCCTTCAAAATTGTCATTATTCAGGCAGTATTCACATCCATGTCATAGGACAAGTCTTGAAGAACCAAGGCAAGTTTTAACAACTGCACTACTTTAAAAACTTTTTTTTTATACCATCAACTTACGTTTTTTACTTCTTCAAAAATAAAATGATAAGATGCCAGGCACTGTGATGGGTTTGGTAAGGATGAGAAGGTGCTCTCACAGCCCTCTCAGGTCTTAGAGTGTCAAGGGTAAAGGAGAGATGTGCAGAGGGTTTCAAGGGAGAATATGCAAAGGGCCTTCTGAATGGTTAAAGGCGTGGGAGTGTCAGGTAAATGGGACATAATTCACAAAACAGGTGCAGAAAGACTGCACAGAGGAGGTACTAACTGAGATGTGCTTTAAAAAATGATTAGAGGCATGAGAGGAAGTATTTTTCAGGGATTCTTCCAGAGGAAGAACACAGCACAAGCAAGCCCCAAAGACAGGAAAGCCAGAGGGCTTTAGGGACCAATCAGAAGTCCAGATTTATTGGCATGCAATATACTTTTACGGGGGAGCAGAACAACTAGGTACAAAGCACTGTGGAGAGTCTGTGATGGTAGACAGAGTAGTCAATCATGATAGTCCCTTGGTTAAAGACCTTAGTATGGATAACATGAATGCACAATAGTATGGCTAATCTGGTGATCATGTATGGAATGGGTTTCAGTGAGGGGAGTTGAAAGGCAGGGAGTTCAGTTGGAAAGTTATCGGTTCCTCAAAGGTCCTTCTGAAGGTATACCTGAACTGAAGGTATTCTGGAACGAGCCTGGAATCCAGGAGATCTCTTTAGAAGCTACAGCAATCCAGGTAAAAGATAATAACTTGACTTATGTTGGTTGTGCTAGAAAAGAGAGAACGGGAAAGAAAATTTGGGAGGTAGGGTACGCTTGCAACTAATAATGTCGATCCTATTAACAGACACAGATCTGTGGCACAGATCAGGGGCCCTTCCTCACTTCTCCATGTCGATCTACTTTCCTCATTCCTCCCTTAAATGTCTCTTAGCTTCTAATGTATTCTTTTCTGAGCAAAACTGATAGCAAGCTTCCAGCCTCAAATCCTCTTCTCCTTGCCAAAGACTAGAAAATGCAGAAGAAATCCTTTGGAACAAATTTTAGGCAAACTGCCTATAACCTGAGGGGCAACCATCCTTAGCATCCTCAGTGTTTAGCACTGGGCCTGAGACCCAGTAAAGTTTCAATAAACATTTCTTGAATGAATGAATGAAGACACGGTTTCTTTCTACCTCAGTTCAACTCAAGGTGGATTAATTCTAGTGGTTCTATCTTCTTTAAAGGGTTCTATCAGGATTGAAATACCTCCCATCTCCCCATCACTGTCCTCCTCCAAACACCACCACCACCTACTAAATTTGTTAATCATTTTCTGTGTTCTAGTCAATGCAATCAGCAGATACATTCATCCCAAGGAGCTATGTTTTCCTCTACTTCCACAGCCGTCTTTAATATGGCAGAGCTCAACACAGCCAGGGCAACTCACCTGGATAGTCTTCTCAGTGAAATTTTCAAGAAGGAAGGGAATTCATTATCTTGAGCTCCCTCTCACAAAGCTTTCTTCCCTCAACAAAACTCGGCAATTAACCATATTTATCTCACCCTCAAGACAGCTCCCACTGCATTCCTTGAACTGCTTTTCTTTGGGGAGATGAGAATAATGGAACAAAGTGGCAAAGGATTCTGGGATGAAAACAGCATACTGGAATCAAGCCCCAGGGTTTTATAGAACCAAGTGGAAGGTGCCACAGAGGTGAGTGGCTTTTAAGGAAACTCACAGAGATCATCAATTTGATCACACAGGCAGACACTGAGGTATTTGTCAAAATGTCAAGATTATGGATAGTGCCAATATATTTGCTTTTCAATGCATTAGTCTTTTTAAAAGCCTGTATCTAATGCGACATTGGACACAGTTCTGTTTTTTTCTTTTTTTTCCCTTCCATCACAGTGTTCTGTTAGGAAATACAATATGCTAGTTTTCTTTTGGGTCTGAATTTTATACATGGAGATTTCCTGCCATACAGAGGAAGAATAGAAAGTTATTTGTGTGTGTGTTTGTTTATTTTTGAAAGGTTTGAGAAATATATAACAATAAGTGACTATCAGGTCCATTCTTTCTCTGTGTTAAACCTAAAAGCCAGCTGGGAGGGGGATCTTTAAGGAGAATAGAAGACTTGGCACACGGCAGAGGCTTGGACCACAGCCCTAACACATGCCAAGCTACATCCCACACCTCCCGTTGGTGTTAACAAAGACAGCCTGCTTCTTGCTCTCCTGATGCCCACAGAAAATGACTGAAGTCTATATTAGCCAACTGGCTCCCGTGACATGCCTGGTTGCCCCACAGAAGAGCTTGACCCTGTGTTACCAGGAGTGGCTTATTTAATGCCAAAAGATCTGCATCGTTGGTCACCATAACTCAGAGGTTATTTAATTTAAAATGGAAAAAGTAAAAATAATCTACTCCTACTGAAAGGACAGAGTATGCATAAACTACTGTAGCATTAAAATCATATTTTTTCATATAAGAAATAGTAAAGAGGAACAATCTGTTGCTCCTCAAGTGAATTATTGGGACAGCGAGATAAATTATTTTTTTAAATACTATGTAGGAAACATCTTAAAACACACTGGTCAGCTGTAAAAAATGCTACATGAAAGACTCTCACATATACTGGGCCATTAATAATTTTAGTTTCTGTAGATTTCACAGAAGATGTCTTATTTTCTTATGAGGAGGAGTGGTACTAGGTAGGTAATCTCTCTCCCAGCTTTCTGCTCTTTCATGAATTTACTTTATTTCTGGCCAATAATAAAGAATTCTCCCTCAACCTCGCTCCTTCTCTACCCACATGTAGCTGGATCTGCCTATTCTGCCCTGGAATATTTGTCTTGTGTAAGGATTTAAGGTCTTTTCAGCTAATGACATAAAAATAGTTCATATATGTCACTAGGGTTTTTTCCACAATGACTTGGACCTGAGTTTCTGTCCTAGTTTCTAATCAGCTGAGAACTTGGCTGGATGTATTTAAAATTCTGTCTCATTTTCTTTGTACGTAGGTGATTGTAACAATTACAATTACAACAGCAAATATTTAATACATGCTGGGTACTTTTAAAAATGCTTTATGTGCATCAAACCATTTTGTCCACTCTGGAACTCCAAGGTAGGCATCATAGCTCTACTTTACAGATGAGAAAATTGAGGCCCAGTGAGGTCAAATGATCTTCCTAAAGTGAGAATGAATTGAGATAAATGGAAAAGATTATCAGCCCTGATCGTGGGGACAGTGCTCAAGAAATGTCCTCCCTCCCTCCTTCCTTCATCCTTCTCTTCTTCCCTAACTTCTAAATCCTTACAAATACTTCTTTACAAGCCTTACAATCCACCATAGATATGAAGAATGAAGCACAATGCACTACATTCAAAATTCTGTCACTTTTGCTAAAGACACAAAATATGTAATGAGAGTTAAAGATTGGTCATTTTACAACTGTGCAATGATTGTCTCATTCTTACTCTGAGAGTCTAGCCAAGTGTCCTATCTGCATTGAAAAATTTGTATGTATGTTTGGTATAGCACATATGCTCTGATATAAGAGCATTGGCTGGGGTCAAGAAGCTGGAGCTCTGCAACTCTGTAGCTCTGATTTTGACAAACAGATCCCTGTTTGTTTCTTGGGCACAGTGCAATCATTTGGCCTCAGTTTATCTATCTATATAGTGGGATTTACAATAACTTTCATCTGACTCATGGTAAGGATAAAATTATACAATGGATATTAAAGTAAGTTCCAACTAGAAGCACCTTTTAACATAAAGCAACTGACCTCACAATCCTGAAGGAGGAATGTGTTCTCAAGCTGCACAGCTGCATCCATATCTGCTTGGGATGGGAAAATGCAGTGACAAAACTCTTTCACCATTAGCAACTTCGTTCTGAGCACCAGCCAGTTAGAGTGGCCAAGCCAAGTGAGATTTCTGGCCACACTTCTAGGGGTTATTTATATATCTCAGCTCAGTTTGCAATCTCTACTGAGCCCGCTGGATAAACTCTGTTAGAGAGCCATTGGCTATTATTGGATTTAGCCCAAAAGGTAGGAACAGGAGACTACCTGGGATTTCTATGGACACTAGTCTTGCAGAGTAGTTTTGCTAAAAGGTACACAGCAGGGTAGTGACAGCTATACCATACCCATCTTAAACCACAGGATCTTGTTCTCTCTCTCTTTAGATGGTCTGTCTATGAGAGAGAGAGGAGAGAGAGAGAGAGAGAATAACCAAAGGCATAAACCAGGGTACATACTGGAGAGCCAAGACAAACTTTCTTACCACATTGAGCACAAGAATATCGAGCCAGCTGAGGACGGAGATCAGATGAGATTCCAGTCTCAAGTTATCATGGCAGAAATAAAAAGAAAAAAGCCATTAGTCTTCCAGAAGACAAAGTTCAGAGATTTGTTCAACTACAAAAGGTACAATCGATATTGACTATTACTTCCTTCTTCCCTCCCTCTGATATTCACGGAGCAAAAGTCTAATGCATCAGAAGCCCTCCAATGGCAAATATATATATATTTTTTCACACCTTTATTGAAGCATAATGGTTTACAATGTTGTGTTAGTTTCTGCTGTATAACAAAGTGAATCAGCTATACATATACATATATCTCCATAAGACCTCCCTCTTGCATCTCCCTCCCACCTTCCCTATCTCACCCCTCCAGGTCGTCACAAAGCACCAAGCTGATTTCCCTGTGCTATGTGGCTGCTTCCCACTAGCTATCTATTTTACATTTGGTAATGTATTTATGTCAATGCCACTCTCTCACTTCGACCCAGCTTACCCTTCCCCCTCCCTGTGTCCTCAAGCCCATTCTTTATGTCTGTGTCTTTATTCCTGTCCTGCTCCTAGGTTCTTTAGAACATTTTTTTTTTTTTTAGATGGCATACATATGTGTTAGCATACAGTATTTGTTTTTTCTCTTTCTGACATACTTCACTCTGTATGACAGTCTCTAGGTCCATCTGCCTCACTACAAATAACTCAATTTCGTTTCTTTTCATGGCTGAGTAATATTCCATTGTATATATGCACCACATCTTCTTTATCCATTCATCTGTTGATGGACACTTAGCTTGATTCCATGTCCTGGATATTGTAAATAGTGCTGCAATGAACATTGTGGTACATGACTCTTTTTGAATTATGGTTTTCTCAGGGTATATGCCCAGTAGAGGGGTTGCTGGGATATATGGTAGTTCTATTCTTAGTTTTTTAAGGAACCTCCATAATGTTTTCCATAGTTGCTGTATCAATTTACATTCCCAACAATAATGCAAGAGGGTTCCCTTTTCTCCACACTTTCTCCAAAATGTACTGTTTGTAGATTTTTTGATGATGGCCATTCTGACAGGTGTGAGGTGATACCTCACTGTAGTTTTGATTTGCATTTCTCTAATGATTAGTGATGTTGAGCACCCTTTCATGTGTCTGTGAGCAATCTGTACATCTTTGGAGAAGGGTCTATTTAGGTCTTCTGCCCATTTTTGGATTGGGTTGATTGTTTTCTTGATATTGAGCTGCATGAGCTGCTTGTATATTTTGGAGATTAATCCTTTGTCCATTGATTCATTTGCAAATATTTTCTCCCATTCTGAGGGTTGTTTTTTCATCTTGTTTATGGTTTCCTTTGCTGTGTAAAAGCTTTTAAGTTTCATTAGGTCCCATTTGTTTATCTTTGTTTTAATTTTCATTACTCTAGGAGGTGGGTCAAAAACGATGTTGCTGTGGTTTATGTCAGGGAGTGTTCTGCCTATGTTTTCCTCTAAGAGTATTATAGTGTCTGGCCTTACATTTAGGTCACTAATCCATCTTGAGTTTATTTTTGTGTATGGTGTTAGGGAGTGTTCTAATTTCATTTTTTTACATGTAGCTGTCCAGTTTTTCCAGCACCACTTATTGAAGAGGTTGTCTTTTCTCCATTGTATATTCTTGCCTCCTTTATCAAAGACAAGCTAACCACGTGTGCGTGGGTTTATCTCTTGGCTTTCTATCCTGTTCCATTGATCTATATTTCTGTTTTTGTGCCAGTACCACACTGTCTTGATTACTGTAACTTTGTAGTCTAGTGTGAAGTCCGGGAGCCTGATTCCTGCAGCTCTGTTTTTCTTTCTCAAGATTGCTTTGGGTATACGGGGTCTTTTCTGTTTCCATACAAATTGTGAAAATTTTTGTTCTAGTTCTGTGAAAAATGCCATTGGTAGTTTGATAGGGATTGCACTGAATCTGTAGTTTGCTTGGGTAATATACTATTTTCATAATGTTGATTCTTCCAACCCAAGAACATGGTATATCTCTCCAACTGTTTGTATCAACTTTAAATTATTTTATCAGTGTCTTATTGTTTTCTGCATACAGGTCTTTTGTCTCCTTAAGTAGGTTTATTCCTAGGTATTATATTGTTTTTGTTGTAATGGTAGATAGGAATGTGTCCTTAATTTCTCTTTCAGATTTTTCATCATTAGTGTATAGGAATGCAAGAGATTTTTGTGCATTAATTTTGTGTCCTGTTACTTTACCAGATTCATTGATTAGCTCTAGTAGGTTTCTGGTAGCATCTTTAGGATTCTCTATGTATAGTATCATGTCATCTGCAAACAGTGACAGCTTTACTTCTTTTTCTCTGATTTGGATTCTTTTTATTTCTTTTTCTTCTCTGATTGCTGTGGCTAAAACTTCCAAAACTATGTTGAATAATAGTGGTGAGAGTGGGCAACCTTGTCTTGTTCCTGATCTTAGTGGAAATGGTTTCAGTTTTTCATCATTGGGAATGATGTTGGCTGTGGGTTTGTTATATATGGCCTTTATTATGTTGAGATAAGCTCCCTCTATGCCTAGTTTCTGGATAATTTTTAGTACAAATGGGTGTTGAATTTTGTCCAAATCTTTTTCTGCATCTATTGAGATTATTATATGTTTTTTATGCTTCAGTTTGTTAATATGGTGTATCACATTGATTGATTTGCGCATATTGAAGAATCCTTGCATCCCTGGAATAAACCCCACTTGATCATGGTGTATGATCCTTTTAATGTGCTGTTGGATTCTGTTTGCTAGTATTTTGTTGAGGATTTCTGCATCTATGTTCATCAGTGATATTGGCCTGTAGTTTTCTTTTTCTGTGACATCTTTGTCTGGTTTTGGTATCAGGGTGATGGTGACCTTTAGAATGAGTTTGGGAGTGTTCCTCTAACTGCTATATTTTGGAAGAGTTTGAGAAGGATAAGTGTTAGCGCTTCTCTAAACGTTTGATAGAATTCACCTGTGAAGCCATCTGGTCCTGAGCATTTGTTTGTTGGAAGATTTTTAATAACAGTTTCAATTTCAGTGCTTGTGTTTGGTCTGTTCATATTTTCTATTTCTTCCTGGTTCAGTTTCAACGGGTTGTGCTTTTCTAAGAATTTGTCCATTTCTCTCAGGTTGTTCATTTTATTGGCATATAGTTACTTGTATTAATCTCTCATGATCGTTTTTATTGCTGCAGTGTCTGTTTGTACTTCTCCTTTTTCATTTCTGATTCTGTTGATTTGAATCTTCTCCCTTTTCTTCTTGGTGAGTCTGGCTAATGGTTTATCAATTTTGTTTATCTTCTTAAAGAACGAGCTTTTAGTTTTATTGATCTTTGCTATTGTTTTTTTCATTTCTTTTTCATTTATTTCTGATCTGATTTTTATGATTTCTTTCCTTCCACTAACTTGGGTTTTTTTGTTCTTCTTTCTCTAAATACTTTAGGTGTAAGGTTAGGTTGTTTATTTGAGATGTTTCTTGTGTCTTGAGGTAGGATTGCTTTGTTAATATTCCCTCTTAAAACTGCTTTTGCTGCATCCCGGAGGCTTTGGGTCATTGTGTTTTCATTGTCATTTTTTTTCTAGGTACTTTTTTTTTTTTTTTTTTTTTCGGTACGTGGGCCTCTCACTGTCGCAGCCTCCCCCGCTGCAGAGCACAGGCTCCGGACACGCAGGCTCAGCAGCCATGGCTCACGGGCCCAGCCGCTCCGCGGCATGTGGGATCCTCCCGGACCGGGGCACGAACCCGTGTCCCCTGAATCGGCAGGCGGACTCCCAATGACTGCGCCACCAGGGAAGCCCTCTAGGTACTTTTTGATTTCCTCTTTGATTTCTTAGTGATCTCTTGGATATTTAGTAGTGTATTGTTTAGCCTCCATGTGTTTGTATTTTTTACAGATTTTTTTTCCTGTAATTGATATATAGTCTCATAGCATTGTGGTTGTAGAAAAATACTTGATACAATTTCAAATTTCTTAAATTTACCAAGGCTTGATTTGTGACCCAAGATATGATCTATTCTGGAGAATGTTCCATAAACACTTGAGAAGAAAGTGTATTATGTTGTTTTTGATGGCATGTCCTATAAGTATTAATTAAGTCCCTCTTGTTTAAGGGACTTGTGAAACTTGTGTTTCCTTATTTATTTTCATTTTGCATGATCTGTTCATTGGTGAAAGTGGGGTGTTAAAGTCTCCTACTAGGAATGTGTTACTGTTGATTTCCCCTTTTATGGCTGTTAGCCTTTGTCTTATGTATTGTGATGCTCCTATGTTTGGAGCATAAATATTTATAGTTGTTATATCTTCTTCTTGGATTGATCCCTTGATCATTATCAAGTGTCCTTCTTTGTCTCTTGTAATAGTCTTTACTTTAAAGTGTATTTTGTCTGATATGAGAATTGCTACTCTGACTTTTTTTGATTTCTATTTGCATGGAATATCTTTTTCCATCCCCTCACTTTCAGTCTGTATGTGTCTCTAGGTCTGAAGTGGGTTTCTTATAGACAGCCTATATATGGGTCTTATTTTTGTATCTATTCAGCCAGTCTATGTCTTTTGGGTGTAGTATTTAATCCATTTACATTTAGGGTAGTTATCAATACATATATTTTTGTTACCATTTTCTTCATTGTTTTGGGTTTGTTATTGTAGGTCTTTTCCTTCTCTGGTGTTTTCTGCCTACACAAGTTCCTTTACATTTGTTGTAAATTGGTTTGGTGCTGCTGAATTCTCTTAGCTTCTGCTTGTCTGTAAAGGTGTTAATTACTCATTCAAATTTGAATGAGATCCTTGCTTGGTAGAGTAATCTTGGTTGTATGTTTGTCCTTTTCATCACTTTAACTATGTCCTGCCACTCCCTTCTGGCTTGCACAGTTTCTGCTGAAGATCAGCTCTTAACCTTATGGGGATTCCTTTGTATGATATTTGTTGCTTTTCCCTTGCTTCTTTTAATATTTTTCTTTGTATTTAATTTTTGATAGTTTGATTAATATATGTTTTGATGTGTTCTTCCTTGGATTTATCCTGTATGGGACTTTCTGTGCTTCCTGAACTTGATTATTTCCTTTCCCATATTAGGGAAGTTTTCAACTATAATCTCTTCAAATATTTTCACAGTCCTTTTCTTTTTCTCTTCTTCTTCTGGGACCCCTATAATTTGAATGTTACTGTGTTTAATATTGTCTCAGAAGTCTCTCAGACTGTCCTCAATTGTGTTTATTCTTTTTTCTTTATTCTGCTCTGTGGTAGTTATTTCCACTATGTTATCTTCGAGGTCACTTATATGTTCTTCTGCCACAGTTATTCTTCTATTGATTCCTTCTAGAGAATTTTTAATTTCATTTATTTTGTTGCTCATCATTGTTTGTTTGCTCTTTAGTTCTTCTAGGTCCTTGTTAAAAGTTTCTTGTTTTCTCCATTCTATTTCCAAGATTTTTGGTCATCTTTACTATCATTACCCTGAATTCTCTTTCAGGTAGACTGCCTATTTCCTCTTCATTTGTTTGGTCTGGTGAGTTTTTACTTTGCTCCTTCATCTGCTATGTATTTCTCTGTCTTCTCACTTTGCTTAACTTACTGTGTTTACGGTCTCCTTTTCACAGGCTGCAGGTTCATAGTTCCCATTGTTTTTGGTGTCTGCCCCCAGCGGGTAAGGTTCTTTCAGTGGTTTGTGTAGGTTTCCTGGTGGAGGGGACTTTTTCTTGTGTTCTGGTGCAGAAGGCTGGATCTTGTCTTTCTGATGGGCATTACCACATCTGGTGGCATGTTTTCATGTGTCTTTGAACTTATTATCATTTTAGGCAGCCTCTCTGCTAGTGGGTGGGGTTGTGTTCCTGGCTTGCTTGTTGTTTGGAATGGGGTGACTATCAATGGAGCTTGCTGGTCATTGAGTGGAGCTGGGTCTTAGCACTGAGATGGAGATCTCTGGGAGAGCTGTCACCAATTGATATCATGTGGGTCCAAGAGGTTTCTGGTGGTCCAATGTCTTGAACTCAGCTCTCCCACCTCAGAGGCTCAGACCTGACACTTGGCCTGAGCACAAAGACCCTGTCACATGGCTCAGAAGAAAAGGGAGAAGAAAAAAGAAATAAAATAAGGTTAGTAAAGTAAAAAAAAAAACAATTAAAATAAAAAAAATTAAAGAGTAACAAAAAAAGGAAGAGAGAAACCAAATTAATAAACAAATTCACCAATGATAACAAGTGCTGAAAACTACTAAGATAAACATAAAAATGAGAAACTAGTCAGTCACAGACTGCAAACCCCAAATCTACTTTTGCTCCCAGAGTTCACCATAATAGCAAATATTTTGAAAGGTAGTCTCATTCAGGTCAGACAAACCCAGCTTCCTATGATCACCATGTTGTTTCTTGTAATATTAACATGGAATTGCATCAATCCACTCAAACCATCTTCCAGGTCTCCCTCCAGAACCTGAGTGCCAGATTGTAGGACAGTCAGCTGACAGGGTTTACTTGCAGACTGAGACCAATGAACAAAGCAAAGCCCCCCATAGGCTCCTCATCATCATTCTTCTCTAGGAATCTAAGAACTATTCATAATAGACTTGTCTGGTCCCTGTTATAACCTTAAGGTAGTTATGCAAATTAGCAAAAGATTGAAAACAACCTCGGTACTGGTCAGTAGAATTTTTTAAGGTAATATATATCATTTAGCCATTGTTCTATTTTGTATGTGCCATAAAAGAAGCATCTACCACATGCCCAGAATTCATGGATTGAATTCTAAATAGTTTGCTTTCACTCCTCTAGACTCCACTGTCACATTCACTCTACTTTTCACTCTATTTTTCCTGAATCTTGTGGCTGCCATCCTCCCTGTCTATCTGACATTTACTTTCCGTGCTGATCCTCCCAACTACTCCTTTACCTGTTCTCCTTTGATCTTGCTCACTGTTAATCATCTTTCAGAAATATTCTTTCCTGCTTGGTCTTGTTCTCCAGATGTCCTTGTCCAGAGGTAGCCCCTATGTATCACACTCAAACCCACATGCTCCCATTTAATTGGACTGGATAATGTGAGAAAGGATCTGAACAAAGCTTATCATTAAGTAACAAACTTATTGTGCATCTATCACATCCAAAGCACTAGATCCCTGATACTTTTAAAGAGTTGTCCAAATTTATCTGGCAAGGAAATGTCATCCCCAACATTTCTTTCATCAGTATTTTTTCCTTTATAACACCTGTAACATATAACATGATGCCTTCCTTCAATCCACCATCTAGATTTTGAGAGAAAAGGAGTATTGGAAAACAATCCAGTACTAAACAACAACAAAGACCACAAGGTAGGAGATGTCCCAGGAGAGGATGTGACTAATTGCTAACTGAGAAAATCATTGAAGTTGGTGAGGTTAGGAGTGGGGAGGTCACTGTGTACGTGAAGCCTTCATGGCAGGGAGACAAGGGGAGTAGCCTTTCTAGCAGAACTGCACTAGGAGTCAAAGGTGGAATTATATCAAAAAGAGAACAAAAACCCTGAGAGAGGGGGTCAGCTTAGCCAATACCTGGGAAGTCAATATCTGGGTACCAGTTCTGTAGAGGAAACTTAAGATATTAAGACTGAAGTAAAATTGAATTGACTTATATCTTTGCTTTTTTTCATTAAAAAAAAAAAGTGAAAGCAAACAAACAAAAATCCTCAGAAAATCCTTTAGAGTCTAGGAACTTAAGTCTTATTTTAAGCTCTTCTAACCAGGGCATAAGAAATCACTGTTTATGCCAAAGGCCTTTGGAATGAATTAAGTTTTGGTTTTGTATTACCAAGTAAGACTTCACAGATGAAGAGCAGCAAAGTTCCATCCCTGGAAACAGGGACGCTCTACTCAAGCACAACTGAATTGCAGCCAGAATGATGCTTAGTCTATTCAAAATTTCCTTCTCTTCTGCAGCCCATAACTCTGATCTCACTGACTGGATGCCTTTGAAGCCTAACTCTGCCTTTGATCCACTCTGACTCATTATTGGCTCAAGTTATTTGATATCTTACAGGTCATAAATATTCTCATATTGAGATTTCCCAAAGAGCCACTTACTTAACATGAGCCGGGAACAGCCCTTCCTAGAAGATGCCTTTGCCCCTGGTCATCTGAGACCCATCCTCTACTGACTTTGTGTATAAGGCCTTGTTAAGATGATCTTGGACCTTCTGTCTACTGGTGTTAATAAAATGGCAGCAAGTTCACACTGGAGGTGGTGATGCTTTTAGTAGTCGAGCACAATTATGTTCTGCTCTCCTGCTTTTAAAGGCAGAATTTGTGTTGCTGATAGATCTGGGAGATGCTCTACCAATAAGCCCATGGTTTAAAAGCAGTGGGGCTTAACAATATAGGCAGCACAACATGTAATGCAAATAAGACTAAGCATGGCTGTGATAAATGTGTCTTATCCAGGTTAGTGCCAGCAACATGACCTGAACTCACAAATCCTGACATTGGGTAGCAACAGAAATCCACAGTGGTGTGTTATCAGCAGCAAAAGGCAGGGGGAACCTGTAAAGGAGGAGTTTTTCTCTAAATCATGGCAGAGGTAAATAAATCTCCTCAGAAACTAGATGATCATCTTTTCATAAGGTGGCCCATGGGGACAAATTTATTCACCCTGCACTGAAAACCATCAGAACTAGATGAACCCCAATCTGTGACCATTTTTCACAAGGCAGGCCAAGGGTAGGATAATGCTATCCCTTAGATTTCCAAGAGGACATCATTTTGTTTTCTTTTATTCCTTCATATAAAGTTGAGACATTACACTTATATCTTAAAGCACTGTAATTATTATAGATTTTCATTAAAATAAAGTCATAAATCAGTGGGAGAAAAAGCCTTTGTCAGATCTTGTGTCCCAATTTTTGGTGTAGGAAATTTATGGTCACCATAAGCTAGAAAGCTCATGCAGTGACAAGGTCTGCCTGGGTGAATTAAGAGTTCCTACCTACGGCTTTTTTGCTTTCTGGCAAGAAACAAGGAATAAAAGAAAAAGACAATGGAATTTTATATTAACTGACTTCTGCTCTTCTTGTTCTGCCATAATATTCATAACAAAAATAATTATAATAACATGACTTTAATTTTATATTCCACTTCATAATTTACAAATTGTTTTGTGTGTATTAGTATGACACTCCTAATAGGAGGATGGTCTTTATTTTTTCCATATCACAGATAAGGAAATTATGGATAGAGAAGAACAGAATTGTGCAAGAGTGAGTAAATAATTGACCTGAGTGAGCTGCCAGGTCATGTATCTTCCCAAGAGATATTCTGCTCTGTTTACTCTCCCCTATTGTTATAGGTGCCTCAGAGTCTCCCTGATATCCAAGGAGCACTGGAGAAATAATGGGATAACAAGGAAAAAATGTAGCTACTGTGCAAACTTCCAGAGCTCCAAGGAGCAATTTGCTTTGAATAGTAAAAATAGTTACAAGACTGATTTTTAGGAATAAAGAGACCTCAAACCTAACCAAAGGAAAATCACACTTACCTAGATTAAGACACTGTGTACTTTTTTGATGCACTTATCACCATTGAAAATTTAGATTTAATTGTGTGTGATCATTTAATTAAGTCTTCTCTCACTAGCCTGAAACTTCCATTAAAACAGAGATTTTATTTGCTCTTCTGCTCACCATTTTATCTCATGTCGAGCACAGTGTGTGGCACTCAATATGTATTAATTGAATGGTTTAATAAATGGACTAATGAGAGGACAAAGACCTTAAAGAAAGATAGAAGAAGATGACTTTCAATTTGAAATGAGGAATCTCATATTAAATATGAGAAGAATTCGAAGGGGCAGTCTGATCAACACAACACACCTTTTTGATTCTATGTTTTGGGATATCAAGTTAGCCTTAATTTCAGCTGCTGGTACCTTATTATGGGAGAGCAAAAAAAAAGTCAACTCTGTTTCAAGTGAAAGAGAAAGAAAGATTGGGAGAAATAGTTGCCTGATTGAGCAAAAATAAAATTATCAGCGTACTGGGATAGCCACTGTTAGAAGAATATTTCTTCCCAGAACGGGCAGTTGGAAATAGTCATTGTAATCATTGCATCTAAGAGAGATAACTCTTAAGTCCAGTGCTAGCATTGTGTGCAGGGTATATGATGTGCCTTGGATGGAAGTTCTTTTGCTTTCTGACTATATCCACTTAAAGATGGATAGCCAGCTTTGGTGGAAGAACTGTCTATAGAATGTACAGAGATAGGCAAATCTGAGTCATTGGATTGGGGCTTAAACCTCAATCCTGGCCTTCTTAATGGTAAACGTAAAAAAGTTGAACCAAATGGCTTTGGTTCCAAGTTCAGCTTCTGTATTTTTCTCTTCCCTGTTTCTTGTGTCTTACCTGCAGTTTCAGAAAAGTCATTGTGAGGTCAAGTTGACATATGCAGCATCTTAAAACACTAAATGGCCTGTAATGAGGGTAATGATTGCCATGCACTCAGTACCACTGACTTCTTGTAAAAGAATATTAGTTGCTAAGAGCAATAGAACACTCCTAGAAGTCTTCAGATGTATTGCTACTGAATATAAAATTTCTAATCAGGTGCTTTTAAGTCAGATAGAATTTTTGCTTCAGTAAGAAATACACTATTTATATATAAGTTCATAATTTACCAATAGATCTTTTTGCTTTTAACTTGTAACAACATGTTGGGTAACGGGGTTGATTTTCCAATCTCCCAGTGACTGGTAATATAAGAAGTGTCTTATTGACACTTGTCTCCAGCTTTCTGCATATGTTAATACTAACCAGGAAAAAAGTGGCACTTTAGTTAAATATTAGATAGAGTCTTAAAAGCCAAGTTCTCTTCATACTCAGTGACCTATTTATCCTATTGTGGTGCACTGTCCTGCTGCCCTTCTCTGTGCTGTTCATTCATTTCTTTCCTGTCATAGGACTCATTGTCCCAAGTCTCCATTTCAAAGCCTCAAAATGCTTAATATAGGCTGAATACATAGTAGGTGCTCCAAATAAATTTGCTGAGTAATTCAATTAAGAGAAGAGGAAAGCTCTCAAAGCCATTCAGAGTTATGCTCTTCCTTGGATAAATTTGCTAACATGAAAAAGTGTGTCATAAATTAAGACACTAGATGCACCTCTACCTCCAGAATTTAACAGAGCTCAAATAATGGCATTGTTACTAGATTGTTCCTAATGTTTCCCCCATCCATATCTGGATGCCAAATTCTGTTTATTTAAGTCTTCTTCAAAGGCAGGTTCTAATCCTTTATACCTATTTATAAAACATTTTGAGATCTCCCTGAAGGTCATTAAGGAATGAAATACTAGTTATAGTTCTAGCTCAGCTGGGAGTCAAGTTCATCAAACATCACTAGGAAAAACTCTCCAGCTAATTGGATTTTGATTGTTTTCAGAAACCTGCCAGAATTTTTTTTTTCACATCCATAGGTTAGTTACTACATTATAATTCAGGGGGTTTGCTTTTATCTTTCTTTCCAGAGGTTTCCAGAAAACATCCCTTGCATCAGCCCATTCATACTTTAAGCACCTCCACGAAACATGATGAGGTGGGAGTGAATGAGGATTCAGAGGGACCATTTTGGATTGGGGCTTCTATGAAATGGTTTTCTTCAGGTAATGAATGCTGGTATAGCTAGAACTAGAACCCAGATCGGCTGTTCACTAAATGGGAGGGAATCTCCTGACTGATGTTATTGTTTCAATTTATAGGCAATAAGAGTCAAAGGGCAGCGTGAAGGTATCTGTACAATGCCATGGTGTGAATTGAGCTCTGATAATCAACTCAAGAATAAAGAAAGCTAATTTTGCATGTTCCAGACTCTAGTTGATCTCTAGCCCTGTGGATACTAAAGGAAACTTTTTGATATCACCTGTCGGTCACCCTTTGCCTCATTAAATGACTGTGGATTAATGAGCACGTAGAATCAGGAAACAGTTCCATCCAAGGGAAGGAAAATTGAAGTCCAACTTCAAAGCAACACACCTGACCTCATATAAAAGTGTTCTAGTTTATTACTTTGCACGACTGTGTATTTCAATTTATTACACTGATGACTTACCTTGTACTATTCTGTGTTCAATTATGTATTTCCTGTTCTCATTACAGAGCTTCAAACGACTGCAAAAATATATTCATTTAATGCTTTTTCTGCTTTTTTAAATTTTTTATCACTCAGAAAGGAGGAAGAAAATGGTTTGAGCATTAGCACTTGGTATAAACCCAGATTGATTTTATATACTTAAATTACTCTGATAATTGGAGCAAAGAAACTCTTTCACCTGAAATAACTGAATAGTAGCTAGAAAAATATTTTTGGGGGTCTTAACTATTCAGATATTTTGCATATACTAGCACATCCAATATGTAACTCAATACAAAGAAATCAAAATAATGTAAAACTCTTGGGGGTCCAAAGAGACCAAGTGTACCAGGTAGTGGTTTGGGAAAAGATGGGGACCATAATCTGAGAGACATGCTTTAGTAGAGTCTTCCACTTACTAAGTTTGTGGTTTGGGAGAGTTTTATTTGTGGGAAAAAAAAGTTATCTGTAGTTATGCCTCATTCTTAAACGATATGGCTATTTTTTTATATTAAAAGACAAAATTAATCTAAGCTAAAATAATAAGATCTATACGATGAACAGCATATAAATCAAGTGTCCTCTCTTACTCCACAGAGAAAGAAGGATAATGAGGATGCTCTAGCCCCTGTCTTATCTTAAATAGGTTCATCAGTGGGTTATGACTTAAGGAACAAAGAATACAGCACTGGTACCGTCACTCTACCTCTCTTTTCTGATGTTTAAAATGTATCTATTGAGCAAAACAATAAATGAAGGCTTAAATGCTGATATCTCTGAGAGAGGTAACCCAGTTACATTCATCCTAAAGGATAAATGAATGATTTCAATGCCTATCCAGAAGAACAATACAAACGTCAATGGATTCTCAGGTAAGAGGCAGTATAAATTGTCATGCAGGAGAAAAAGAAAATGGCATGAACCAAATGGGAGACCTAGATAGGCAGAGAAGAAAAAGTTCTTTGCAGTTTGAATGTGCGCTAGGCCTGATGATGAGTAGAAGGATCAGAGGAGCTTCTCTTCTTTTTATCATCAAAGAATGTAATAGATTCATTTGACATTCAGATTCCTTGCTTAGCCTTTATGTATTTACAGTTTGAATAACAAGTTCATTTTGAACAGTTGTACCTCAGTTATGTGCCAGGACAACGTCAGGTGAGAAAACAAAAAAGAATCAAATACCATGTAACAGAACACCTGGTACCCAGTTGATTAGAACCACTGTCTAATTAGCTATTCCACTTTCCTTTCCCCATAAATGAGCAAGCGGGGACTGTAAGTGAATTTGGGGATCTCTGTACTCTGAGGTTTAGAGCCGTTGACTGAACCCACAGAAGGACTAAAAAGTAAAAGCAGTGTCTCCTTTCTGAAATCATGTCATTGCTCTGCCCATAATCTTCTACTTTTGCCAAGGCTGGACAGTGCTTGCACCTAGACATTAGGCCTCTTTTCTACCGATTGCTTCTAGTATCTGCACACTCCAGGTATAACCATTTGTCTTTTAGAATGCTGTTACATTCTTCCCCCAAACCTCATAATAAAATAATTTTTGTCCTTATTAATCAAAAAAGCATGCAATTCAGCGTTTTTTACTTGGAAACCAAAAGTATTGTCACTATGAGAAAGTCATAGTATTATGACTCATTACTAGAAACTTTCATTCAAAGCAACAAGTTGAATATGACAAATATTGGACAAGCATCTCTTTGTTTAGATTACACAATGAATCTGTTTGTTCTCCTAATTCTTTTTACCAATTTAATTCAATTCGGAAGTAGTAAATCTCATGGGTGGTATGGTGTCTTACTGTATCCTGAAATTCACTTAATGCTGCTTTCTTCACTCACTGCTTTCACCCAATAACCATTATGAATTCTTAAAACATTGCTAGGCACTGTGCTAGATGCTAGGAATACAATAATTAAAGGGAGGGCTTGCTGACCACGTCTTCTGTTAGTGAAGGGCTTCTAGGGATTGCAATCACCCTCTAACCGTCCCTTGCTCCTCTCTTCCTGAGACTTCGTGAGGATCAAGACTGGGAGTTTCTGGATTACTTCATTTCCCAAAACCACTGAAACAAATACAAAGCATCACCTTATCCAGAGCATTCCCTTTAAGCTATTTTGCATTTCATACAGCACCAAACTCAATTTCTAGTTCACCCTGAATTTAAGTAACTATTTCTGATTTAAATCATTCTTATTCTGCTCCCCCTTTTTCAACATCACAAAGCTGTGCTTCAGCATCATCCAGCTGTGCCTCTATTTTGCCACCTCCTTGAGGTGAAACCCTTTCAGTGGTGTGCAAATAAGGAAACCTTCCTGAAAGGCAAAAGCAGGATCTGGAGCTGCCTTTGCTGAAAAACTCTCCTCATTATACAGGTATCAGATAACCTATTTTGAAATATAAAGCAGCCTTTCAGGCTGCAGTTGAAAAACATAGTATTCTAAGATTTGTCTTGAATGCTTCCTTTTAAAGATTCTTAATGAATTCCTGAGTTTAAAGGAAGTCAGAGGAGAAAAGTATCCTCCTTGCTTTTCTTTTATTCCCTTAGGAAATTAATGCACGTTATGATTTATGAAGGCCACCCCAGAGCCTGGTGTATCTAAGATCCCATTTGCCAGGCACATCTTGCAGTGGTTCATTCCTAGAACTGTCTTCAGGGGTGGTTAGTGTACCAGGCATTCTCCCACAAGGGCACAGCCAAATTTGATTAATTCAAGGAGAGCTGATTTATAAAAAGGTTAATCGGAAAGGAGCAGATGGGTGTTAGGGAACCACAGGGATGGTGTAACACAGCAGGACCCTATGGGGCCTTCCCAGGACAGGTCTTCCCCCATACCCTCTGTGTTGGCTCCTCTCTGAAGTACCTAGATAACTGTTTGATGCACATTTCCTGAGTTGTTTTGCAGATGTGAACCCTGCCACCACAACCAAATAGAAGAACTACTTGATGACCTTTAGCACATAGCCCCAGGCCTCCTGGAGCCTAAGGACTGATAAATGAACCCTTGTGACACTACACTTCTGCCTCATCATCAGCTAATCAGAGAATTGTGCACAAGCTGATCACATACCCTGTGACACCCAATCCCCCAGTCCCCCCACTCCCATAGCCCCGGTCCTGGCCTTTAAAAATGCTTTGCCAAAACCCTTCTGGAGCTTGAGGCTTTTCAGGGCATGAACCACCTCGTCTTAAGTGGCCTTGCAACAAATGTTTCTCTGCTCCAAACTCCAACGTTTCAGTTTGTTTGGCCTCACTGTGCGTGGGGCACACGAACTTGCGTTAACAATGTTTAACAAGAACCTGGAAGAAAAAAAAGTCCTGGAAGCAAGCTACCTTGCTAGAGCGGTGGAATGACATATGGAGGGACAGAGCTAGTGTGAGGCCACCTTGAGGGAAGGAGCAGAGGAGTAAGTACTCCCTCCCTCCATCTCTGGCTGGAGTTCCCCTTGGGCTGAAGTCAGCTGGAAGCCGTAAGACTCAAGAGTCCATCCAAGATTTCCTAAGGTCACACTCCTGGGGCAGAGAGTGGGGTGGAGACAGGTGGAGGCTGGACCCAAAGGGGCAACTGGAAAAATCTGGTACAAGCAGGGAGCATGCCATCTCTCTGTTACCTGCTCGGTATCTTCCAACTGGTCTCCCTGCTTTAGAGCAAACATGGATCCCGGTTTGCTCAGGACAATGTCTGTTATGTCTGTCCTGCTTGTCTATGAATTATGTCAATTTTCACTCTCAAAGAGTGCTCTGGTTTAGATAAAGTGTATGGTCATCCTACTCTGCTTCAGCTTTTCACTGTATCAGGTCCGTTCTCCAACAACCACAAGAGTGACTCTAAAGCAGAGAACTGGATTATGTAAATCATATGCTCAAAACGCCCACATCATTCACAAAAGTATCACAAATCCTTACCTCAGCCCACAAGCCACAAATGCTCCGTCTTCATTCTGTCCCTCTGAACTCAGCTTCTTCCACTCTTCCCGGCCCCAGCTGTTTCCTCGTTCTCCTTCCGCAAGCAAGCCAATCCCACCCCCACACAGGCCCTTTGCACTTGCTATTCTCTCTGTTGAGAAAGCTCTTCTCCAAGATATTCTCCTAACTTGCTCTCTTTTTTTCCTTTCTATCTTTAATGAAAAAAAAAAATCACCCATCAAATGAACTCTGCCTTTACCAGCAATTCTGACTAAACCCCCTCCCATAGTCAAACCCTTCCTCTCATCCTGCTTTATTATTCTTCTTGACACTTCACATCATCTGCATATTCATCTGTTTATTCTCTGTCTTCCTCCACTAGAGGAGAAGTTCTCTGAAAACAGAGATTTTTCTGTTTTGGCAATTACTGTATTCCTTGAGTTTAGTAGTTTCTAGCATATATTATATGCTCAGTAAAGATGCCTTGGACAAATAAAAAATAGATGAAGATTTTCGGTACAGAAGATAGAGTTGGGCTTCAATCTGTGGGTAACAGGATGATCTGAGTATCATTAAACTAGCTAATAAACGAAAGAATATATGTGATATAAATTCTAAGACATAATGGAAAATAAGGGTGATTATCAATATTGTTCTTGTAACTATCATCGGCACACACAGTGAATGGAGAGACTAAATTATATCTGAAGATTCTTTTGTTCATATGTATCATTAGTTAAAATCATTGTATTTTTGCACTTATTTTTCTTAAATTTACTGAGGATGTTTTGAAATGGAATACTTCCACTACATAAATAAGCACTTTATTCACTAAAATATTCATGAGTCACGTTGAGAAGCCAAGATTTTATGTTTGGTTAATTCAGCCCCAAAGAGGTTAAGTGAATTACATCAAAGCACACACCAAACGAATGATAAATGTACCAGTAAAACATAAAAGAAAAGGACCATGTTTCAAAAAAGAAAACTGCTGAAGTTTGAAATGAGAGAAAGATTTGCTTGAAGCAAATTCTCATGGGAGTTGGCCCCACTAGAATGACTGGCAGATTTGCACTGTCTCAGGAACCCTACTGTCCAGGAAAAGATTCCTCCTCTTTTATCCAGCCAATCAAAAGGTGGCAGACCATATAGTATAACATTCTACCTGCCCTAGCATTGAGAATAAAGTAGTATTACCTTCATATTATTCACATTGTCTTTGACAATCTGAGACATTTCATATACTCAGAGAAAATTTTGAAACTAAAGCTATGATTTAGCTTATGACAAGACAGGAATCTATTTTCTTATCACCCAACACTTTGGTTGCCCTATATCCTTGTCCTCAGTCTTAAAAAAGTCATAATCAGAAAGGACTGAATGGATAAAAGGAAAGAACATCTGAGCAAAGAGAACTCCAGGTCCCACTTAAGTCTCACAAGTGTGCTTTTCACCATTTGTATGGATGAATATTCTGAAGTCCAGCTCAGTTACATAACTTGTCCACAATAACCTAATAATCCTGGTATTTGATAGGGCCAAGAGGGTTTCAACCCATATCTGTCTATCTCTAAAAGCCATGACCTTTTCCTTAGACTGTGCAGTCTTTTCATATCCAGACTTATGGAACTAAGGACATTTTATTGCTGGGGTTGAAGCCAGCAATGGGGTTTTTGTGCATGGGATTGAAGTTCATGCACAGGCCCTACCAGCTCAGGGATATAAAGCAATCTGAGAGAATCAGAGTTAACTCAATCAAATTTAAAACCAATTTGTTTTCATTCTCTTGAGGAAGAAAGGTGTCAGCTCTTACCATTCCTACCATCAGACTTTATCACTTTCAAAGGGCTATAACTTGTTCTATTCTCACTGAATTCTTGAATCCTTAGATTTACATTCTGAACCCCTAATGAGTGCTCAGCACCCCTATGTGCTGTGAGAGCACATTGGTAGGAATAATCTCTTTATATAAATTTTATTTAGGTTTACTTTTCTAAAGCAAGATTATGTGAAACGGATGTTTATTAATGAACTTCTCATTTTACTAAATAAGTTTAATAATGTTTCATACTTTGAAAGGATTCTTGCGCATAAAACATTTGTCTAAAGATAGCTTTAACTTGCGAGCGTCACCTTTTCTTCCCCAGAATCAAACTTATGATTTACCTTAAACAGCAACAACAACAACAAAAGACAATATTCATATGTTTTTCAGGAACATACTAAGCTTAACAAGTATTTATTACTACCAAGGGCAATATACTCACTGGATTGCAGCAGAGAGATTGTGATATAACCTGTAACCTTTAAGGAATTTTGATTTCTTATGAAAGCTAGGAAATACATGCACATATGATAACATTCTGTTTTTAAAAAGCTGCTGGAATGTCCAAAGAACTCATGGCACAGTAGGCTCTCTAAAATTTCAGAGGAAGACCTGTGGGTGAGAGATAACACGAAACACCTGCCAGAACCTGGCTAGACAATAAAAGAGAGGAAGAGTTTGGTTTTCCTGGGACCTCAGATATATCTTAGGAGGAGACTTTCAACATGTTGGAGGAGTAAGACATGGAGATCACCTTCCTCCCCACAAATACATCAGAAATACATCTACATGTGGAACAACTCCTACAGAACAACTACTGAACACAGGCAGGAGACCTCAGACCTCCCAAAAGGCAAAAGAATCCCCACGTACCTGGGTAGGGTAAAAGAAAAAAGGAAAAACAGAGATAAAAGAATAGGGATGAGACCTGCACATCTGGGAGGGAGCCCTAAAGGAGGAAAGGTTTCCACACACTAGGAAGCCCCTTCACTGGTGGAGATGGGGTGGTGGGGGGGAAGCTTCGGAGCCATGGAGGAGAGCGCAGCCACAGAGGTGCAGAGGGCAAAGCGGACAGATTCCCACACAGAGGATTGGTGTCAACCAGCACTCAACAGCCCAAGAGGCTTGTCTGCTCACCCACCAGGGCGGGTGGGGGTAGGAGCTGAGGCTCGGGATTCAGAGGTCAGACCCCAGGGAGAGGACTGAGGTTGGCTACATGAATACAGCCTGAAGGGGGCTAGTGCACCATAGCTAGCCAGGAAGGAGTCCGGGAAAAAAGCTGGACCTGCCTAAGAGGCATGAGATCATTGTTTTGTGTGCACGAGGAAAGGGGATTCAGAGCACCGCCTAAATGAGCTCCAGAGATGGGCCAGAGCGACAGCTGTCAGTGCAGACCCCAGAGACCAGCATGAAATGCTAAGGCTGCTGCTGCAGCCACCAAGAAGCCTGTGTGCAAGCACAGGTCACTATCCATACCTCCCTTCCCTGGAGCCTGTGCAGCTCGCCACTGCCAGGGTCCCGTGATCCAGCAACAACTTCCCTGAGAAAACACATGGCATGCCTCAGGCTGGTGCAATGTCATGCCAGCCTCTGCTGCCACAGGCTCACCCTACATTTCATACCACTCCCTCCTCCCGAACTGAGTGAGCCAGAACCCCCAATTGGTTGCTACTGTAACCTCGTCCTGCCTGAGTGAAGGGCAGATGCCAGAGGGTGACCTAAATGCAGAGGCAGAGGCCAAATCCAAAGCTGAACCCCAGGAGCTGTGCAAAAAAAGGAGAAACAGGGAAATTTCTCCCAGGAGCAGTGGATTAAATCTCCACAATCTACCTGACGTACCCTGCATCTGTGGAATACCTGAATAGACAACAAATCATCCCAAAATTGAGGCAGTGGTTTTGGGAGCAACAGTAAACTTGGGATTTGCTTTCTGCATCTAATTTGTTTCTGATTTTATGTTTTCCTTAGTTTAGTATTTAGAGTTTATTATCATTGGTAGATTTTATTGATTTGGTTGCTCTCTTCCTCCTTTATATATATATACTTTTGTTTTCTCTCTCTCTCTCTCTCTCTCTCTCTCTATATATATATATATATATATATATATATATATATATAATTTTCCTTTTCTTCTTTTTGTGACTTAGTGTGTGTATGCTTCTTTTAGTGATATTGTCTTTATAGCTTTGCTTTTACCATCTGTCCTAGGGTTCTCTCTGTCCTTTTTCTTTTCTTTTTTTTTTTTTAGTAAAGTTTTTAACATTTGTTATCATTGGTGGATTTGTTTTTTGGTTTGGTTGCCCTCTTCTTTCTTTCTTTCATTTTTTTCTCTTTTTTATTACTTTCAAATTTTTAAATTTTTAATAATTATTTTTTATTTTAATAACTTTATTTTATTTTTCTTTCTTTCTTTCTTTTTCCGCCCATTTCTTCTGAAAAATGTGGTTGAAAAGGTCTTGGTTCTCCAGCCAGGTGTCAGACCTGTGCCTCTGAAGTGGGTGAGACAATTTCAGGACATTGGTCCACCAAAGACATCCAGGACCCATGTAATATCAAACGGTGAAAACTCTCCCAGAGATGTCCATCTCAACCCTAAGACCCAGCTCCACTCAATGACCAGCAAGCTACAGTGCTGGACACCCTATGTCAAAAAAACTTGCAAGACAGGAACACAGGCCCACCCATTAGCAGAGAGGTTGTCTAAAATCATAATTAGGTCACAGACACCACAAAACACACCACCAGATGTGGTCCTGCCCACCAGAAAGACAAGATCCAGACTCATCTGCCAGAACACAGGCACTAGTCCCCTCCACCAGGAAGCCTAAACAACCCAGTGAACCAACCTTACCCACTGGGGACAGACACCAAAAACAATGGGAAGTACGAACCTGCAGCCTGTTAAAAGGAGACCCCAAACACAGTAAATAAAGCAAAATGAGAAGACAGAGAAAAACATAGCAGATGAAGGAGCAAGGTAAAAACCCACCACACCAAACAAATGAAGAGGAAATAGGCAGTCTACCTGCAAAAGAATTCAGAGTAATTATAGTAAAGATGGTCCAAAATCTTGGAAATACAATGGAGAAAATACAAGAAACAATTAACAAGGACCTAGAAGAACTAAAGAACAAACAAACAATGATGAACAACACAATAAATGAAATTTAAAATTCTCTAGAAGGAATCAATAGTAGAATAACTGAAGCAAAATAACAGATAAGAGATCTGAAAGATAAAATAGTGGAAATAATTACTGTACAGCAGAATAAAGAAAAAAAGAATGAAAAGAATTGAGGACAGTCTCAGAGACCTCTGGGACAACATTAAATGCACCAACGTTCAAATTGTAGGGGTCCCAGAAGAAGAAGAGAAAAAAAGGGACTGAGAAAATATTTGTAGAGATTATAGTTGAAAACATCCCTAACATGGGAAAGGAAAGAGCCACCCAAGTCCAGGAAGTTCAGACAGTCCCATACAGGATAAATCCAAGGAGGAACATGCCAAGACACATATTAACCAAACTATCAAAAATTAAATACAAAGAAAAAAATATTAAAAGCATCAAGGGAAGAGCAACAAATAACATACAAGGGAATCCCCATAAGGTCAACAGTTGATCTTTCAGCAGAAACTCTGCAAGCCAGAAGGGAGTGGCAGGACATATTTAAAGTGATGAAAGGGAAAAACCTACAACCAAGATTACTCTACCCAGAGGAATCTCATTCAAATTCGACGGAGAAATTAAAACCTTCACAGAAAAGCAAAAGCTAAGAGAATTCAGCATCACCAAACCAGATTTATAACAAATGCTAAAGGAACTTCTCTAGGCAGGAAACACAAGAGAAGGAAAAGACCTACAATAACAAACCCAAAACAATGAAGAAAATGGCAAGAGGAACATACCTATCGATAACTACCTTAAATGTAAATGAATTAACTGATCCAACAAAAAGACACAGACTGGCTGAATGGATACAAAAAATAGACCCATATATATGCTGTCTACAAGAGATCCATGTCAGACCTAGGGACACATAAAGCCTGAAAGTGGGGGGATGGAAAAAGTTATTCCATGCAAATGGAAATCAAAAGAAAGCCAGAGTAACAATTCTCATATCAGACAAAAATAGACACTAAAATAAAGACGATTACAAGAGACAAAGACGGACACTACATAATGATCGAGGGATCAATCTAAGACGAAGATATAACAATTGTAAATATGTATGCGCCCAATATAGGAGCACCACAATACATAAGGCAAATGCTAAAAGCCATAAAAGGGGAAATTGACAGTAACACAGTCATAGTAGGGGGCTTTAACAGTCCACTTTCACCAATGGACAGATCATCCAAAAAGAAAATAAATAAGGAAACACAAGCTTTAAATGATACATTAAACAAGATGGACTTAATTGATATTTATAGGACATTCCATCCAAAAACAACAGAATACACTTTCTTCTCAAGTGCTCATGGAACATTCTCCAGAATAGATTATATCTTGGGTCACAAATCAAGCCTTGGTAAATTTAAGAAAATTGAAATTGTATCAAGTATCTTTTCTGACCACAACACTATAAGACTATATATCAATTACAGGAAAAAAACTGTAAAAAATACAAACACATGGAGGCTAAACAATACACTACTAAATATCCAAGAGATCACTGAAGAAATCAAAGAGGAAATCCAAAACACCTAGAAAAAATGACAATGAAAACACAATGACTCAAAACCTCTGGGATGCTGCAAAAGCAGTTCTAAGAGGGAAGTTTATAGCAATACATTCCTACCTCAAGAAACAAGAAACATCTGAAATAAACAACCTAACCTTACACCTAAAGCAATTAGAAAAATCAGAACAAAAAAAACTCAGTTAGCGGAAGGAAAGAAATCATAAAAATCAGATGAGAAATAAATGAAAAAAAATGAAGGGAATGATAGCAAAAATCAATAAAACTAAAAGGTTGTTTTTTGAGAAAATAAATAAAATCTATAGACCATTAGCCAGAATCATCAAAAAAAAAAAGGGTGAAGACTCAAATCAATAGAATTTGAAATGAAAAAGGAGAAATAACAACTGACACTGCAGAAATACAAAGGATCATGAGAGATTGTTACAAGCAACTATATGCCAACCTAGAAGAAATGGACAAATTCTTAGAAAAGCACAACTTTCTGAGATTGAAACAGGAAGAAATAGAAAACATAAACAGACAAATTACAAGCACTGAAATTGAGACTGTGATTAAAAACGTTCTAACAAAAAAAAGTCCAGGACCAGATGGCTTCACCGGCGAATTCTATCAAACATTTAGAGAAGAGCTAACACCAATCCTTCTAAAACTCTTCCAAAATGTAGCAGAGGGAGAAACACTCCCAAACTCATTTTACTAGGCTACCATCACCCTGATACCAAAACCACACAAAGATGTAACAAAGAAAGAAAACTACAGGTCAATATCACTGATGAGCATAGATGCAAAAATGCTTAACAAAATACTAGCAAACAGAATCCAACAGCACATTAAAAGGATCATAGACCATGATCAAGTGGGGTTTATCCCAGGAATGCAAGGATTCTTCAATATATACATATCAATTAATGTGATAAACCATATTAACAAATTGAAGCAGAAAATCCATATGAACATATCAATAGAGGCAGAAAAAACTTTCAACAAAATTCAACAGCCATAAAAACCCTCCAGAAAGTAAACATAGAGGGAACTTACCACAACATAATAAAGGCCATATATGACAAACCAAAGCCAACATCGTTCTCAATGTTGAAAAACTGAAACCATTTTCACTAAGATCAGGAACAACACAAGGTAGCCCACTCTCACCACTATTATTCAACATAGTTTTGGAAGTTTTACTCACAGCAGTCAGAGAAGAAAAAGAAATAAAGGGAATCCAAATCAGAAAAGAAGAAGTAAAGCTGTCACTGTTTGCAGATGACATGATACTATACATAGAGAATCCTAATGATGCTACCAGTAAGCTACTAGAGCTAATCAATGAATTTGGTAAAGTGACAGGATACAAAATTAAGGCACAAAAATCTCTTGTATTCCTATATACTGATGATGAAAAACATGAAAGAGAAATTAAGGAAACACTCCTATTTACCATTTCAACATAAAAGAATAAAATATCTAGGAATAAACCTACCTAAGGAGACAAAAGATGTGCATGTAGAAAACTATAAGACACTGATGAAAGAAACTAAAGATGGTACAAACAGTTGGCGAGATATACCATGTTCTTGGATTGGAAGAATCAACATTGTGAAAATGACTGTACTACCCACAGCAATCTACATATTCAATGCAATCCTTATCAAACTACCAACGGCATTTTTCACAGAACTAGAACAAAAAATTTCACAACTTGTATGGAAACACAAAAGACCCCAAATAGCCAAGCAATTTGGAGAAAGAGAAACGGAGCTGGAGGAATCAGTCTCCTGGACTTCAGACTATACTACAAAGCTACAGTAATCAAGACAGTATGGTACTGGCATAAAAACAGAAATATAGATCAGTGGAGGAAGATAGAAAACCCAGAGATAAAACCATGCACAGATGGTCACCTTATTTTTGATAAAGGAAGCAAGAATATATAATGGAGAAAATACAACCTCTTCAATAATTGGTGCTGGGAAAACTGGACAGCTACATGTAAAAGAATGAAATTAGAACACTCCCTAACACCATACACACAAAAAAAACCTCAAAATGGCTTAAAGACCTAAATGTAAGGTCAGACACTATAAAACTCTTAGAGGAAAACATAGGCAGAATACTCTAAGACATAAATCACAGCAAGATCCTTTTGGACACACCTCCTAGAGAAATGGAAATAAAAACAAAAATAAATGTGACCTAATGAAACTTAAAAGCTTTTGCAAAGCAAAGGAAACTGCAAACAAGACAGAGACAGCCCTCAGAATGGAAGAAAATATTTGCCAATGAAGCAACTGACAAAGAATTAATCTCCAAAATTTACAAGCAGCTCATGCAGCTTAATATCATAAAAACAAACAACCCAATGCAAAAATGGGGAGAATACTTAAATAGACATTTCTCCAAAGAAGATATACAGATTTCCAACAAACACATGAAAGGATGTGCAACATCACTAATCATTAGAGAAATGCAAATCAAAACTACAATGAGGTATCACCTCACACAAGTCAGAATGGCCATCATAAAAAATCTGCAACAAATAAATGCTGGAGAGGGTGTGGAGAAAAGGGAACCCTCTTTCACTCTTGGTGGGAATGTAAATTGATATAGCCACTGTGGAGAACAGTATGGAGGTTCTTTAAAAAACTAAAAATAGAACTACCATACAACCCAGCAATCTCACTACTGGGCATATACCCTGAGAAAACCATAATTTAAAAAGAGCCATTTACCACAATGTTCATTGCAGCTCTATTTACAATAGCCAGGACATGGAAGCAATGTAAGTGTCCATCAACAGGTGAATGGATAAAGAAGATGTGGCACATATATACAATGGAATATTACTCAGCCATGAAAAGAAACAAAATTCAGTTATTTCTAGTGAGATGGATGGACCTAGAGTCTGTCATATAGAGTGAAGTAAGTCAGAAAGAGAAAAACAAATACCATATGCTAACACATATATATGGAATCTAATATATATATATATATACACATATACATATACATATATATATACATATACATATACATATATATATATATGCGGTTCTGAAGAACGCTAGGGACAGGACAGGAATAAAGACGCAGACGTAGAGAATGGACTTGAGGACACAGGGAGAGAGAAGTGTAAGCTGGGATTAAGTGAGAGAGTGGCATGGACTTACATATACTATCAAATGTAAAATAGATATCTAATGAGAAGCAGCCGCATAGCACAGGGAGATCAGCTCGGTGCTTTGTGACCACCTAGAGTGATAGGATAGAGATGATGGGAGGGAGACGCAAGAGGGAGGGGAAATGGGGATGTATTTATATGTATAGTTGATTCACTTTGTTATAAAGCAGAAACTAACACACCATTGTAAAGCAATTATACTCCAATAAAGATGTTAAAAAAAAAAAAGAAATATCATGGAGGCATCCCCATCTCTACATTCTTACTGCTATGGTTTTCATGTAGGCTTTTCTTATCCATCACCCAGTCCCCTGCTACTCAACACTTGAACGCTTGTTAGAAATGCAAAATATTGCGTCCCACCCAGAATTCCTAAATCAGAAGCTGCATTTCAACAATATCCCTAGGTAATTTATACATATGTTAAAAGTTTAAGGAGCACTGATCTAGTCTATTAAAATAACCTCTCCAACAACGATCCATGTTGGGGCTTGGCCGCTCTCCACCAAGTCAGTAGAACAATTTGTATAAAACACATGCCTGGCCAAGTCATTTTTCAGATTTAAACACTGCAGAAGCTCTCTTGCTTACAGTTTTGAGTCTAAACTCCATGGCGTGGTGTGTATAGGTCTGTATGATCACCCTGTTTTTCTACGCTTACCCATCTCACCCATTATCCACCACCCACCTCTCATTCCAACTTCTTGATCCTTGGCAAGTCCTCGGATATTTTTACATAGTCACACTGTCTTGATTTTAGAGTCCAATCATTCCATCCAGTTGGGAAAAACTTCCTTCTCTTTTTAGCATCCCAGGTTCCTATTGATCTTCCAAGGCCCTGGTCTAACACCAAGCTCTCTCTCAGTGAAAATTTCTGAGCTTTCTTCCCGCAGAACTGGTAGTTCCCTCTTCCGTGATTCCAGGATGCTATATTCTCAAGTCATTGGGATATAGGTTTAAAAATGAGGGATGGTTTTAGCACAGGCAGCTGAGCAGATAGTGGGTGTCATTATGCATTAATTATTAGTTGCATTCTAAAATAACCTTTCAGTCTGCACAAGCAAAGTGAATTTGAATTTGAAGGTAATTACCTGAGATACTTCAATATTTTTAAAATTTTCTTTCAGCATAATGCAATGGAAAGAACATAGGACTTTGGAGCTTTAAGGCTTCATATCTCTGTCACTCCCTAGTTGCCTGATATATGATCTTGGTAATTAACCTCTCCAAGTAAGTTTTATTATTTTTAAATTGTGAGTAAAAACTAGAGCTGTTTCTTAAGATAATTGTGAGAATTGAAAGAGATAATGTGAAAGCATTTAGATAACTAGAAATTGCTGTATACATAATCATAATTTTTCAGAATTTATTCCCTTAATATATATATATATATATTTTTTTTTTTTTTTTTTTTTTTTTTTTTTTTTT
>NW_006790311.1:2828049-2828665 GCF_000442215.2 Lipotes vexillifer | reverse complement strand
GTATGCGGGCCGCTCACTGTTGTGGCCTCTCCCGTTGCGGAGCACAGGCTCCGGACGCGCAGGCTCAGCGGCCATGGCTCACGGGCCCAGCCTTTCCGCGGCATGTGGGATCTTCCCAGACCGGGGCACGAACCCGCATCCCCTGCATCGGCAGGCGGACTCTCAACCACTGCGCCACCAGGGAAGCCCCCCTTAATATATTTTGAGCACTTTTTATTTCCTGAAAATTGTGCTAGATATCAGAGTTATCAAAAATTTTCAGATATGGTATCATTCCAAATAACAAAGGGTACTAGTGGAAGTAGACACAGAGGGAAAATTTAGAGAAAATGTGTAAGTTGACAGTCTAGCAGTGCAAACTATTTAAACATAAGAAAATTTAGAACAGCCTTGATAGTCGAGGTAACATTTTAAAAAATACCACAATGGAGGATAAAATTATGAAAGTCTTAAGATTTATAATTATTGGCTCTTACTTTTTCTAGACCGATACAGCCACAAATTTCAGACATTTCTAGAATCTTAAACTTTTGTCTTCCTCTTCACCCAGACACTAATGTGGCCCAGTGCCCGGGCCCCTCCTAACCGTCCCCACTTTCCTTTCCCTGCTACCAAT
>NW_006790311.1:2738332-2828039 GCF_000442215.2 Lipotes vexillifer | reverse complement strand
ATTCCTGCTTAGGGAAGCACACACTACCTGTGCTGTACTTGGCCCAGATTCCAAGTTTGTGCCAGTGTTTCCAATATCTATAACACCCTGGAATTTGATCAATGACAATGTAAATGTCATTCTCATGCTGAGCCACTTCAAGTCCTTACATCCTCCATGAGGTTTCCTTTGCTTGTCCAACCCCCCAGGGGGTCTCTGCAGTTCTTGACTGTATCACGCAGAAAATCACTTAATCATACACATTCCACTTCTTCTCCACTGTTTTATATGTATGCCATTGCTACAGCTGGGCTGAAAGCTCCATGAAGGATGGAATCTTGATGTTGCTCCAACGTGAGTCTCCCATTTCTTACTCTGAGACCTTGAATGGGACATCCTCACCCCGCTCCACTTCAGCACTCTATGCCTCCATTTCCTCATCAGGAAAATAAAGGTGTTCCCCTATAAGATTAGACTAGATAATCTTCAAATTTACTTGCAGCTGGAACAATCTATGGCTCTTTCCATGAGACAGCTCTCACCTCATCTTTATAAGGCTTCTTCTAGTGCAAAACTGAGCTCATTTTGGATCAAAATTCATGTGCACCCCAGCTCCGCCTCTGTCCTAGTACTCTGAGAGAATAATGCAGTCTATTTTGCAGACCCTGTCACTGTTCTAACACATAACATCCTATTATTCTTCCGAAATGGAAGATTAAGTTTCCCAGCATGTCTGACTGAAGGCCCAATATCACCAAATACATAACCATTTGCCTGCAATTCCCCTGGGGAAGGTTATTAACAACAACTTAGTCCCTGATAAATGACTATGTTTCCAAGGTAGTGGTTTATATCAAGGTTCCTAAGTACATATCATTTAAATTTACCCAGACAGCCATGTGTCAAATGAACAGCAATTGATTATTAAAAACACTCATTCTTAGGCAAGAGACTGCTGTGCAACTCCTGGTGTGCTGAATCATTGATTTGCTTTAAACATGCAAGTGTATTTAATAATCAATACCCACCTCCCATTATCTTATTAAAAATTGCTTACAGTGTTGCTGAGGAAGAAGAGTGGCTCATTGGTTGTCACCTGCAACCCAGAAACATACCTAGTGACATGGGGTTAAGAGTTGCCAAAGCCTCACAGAATGTCAAGTTTAGAAAGAACCTGAAGTTCTTCTAGGGAAAGTCCCCATTCAGTGACCAAGTGCCTTCTACTAGCATCCTCACAAAAACAGTCACATGGCTGCTTGCACCTACCTCCAAGCAGGGAACACAAACCACTCCAGGCAGGAGAGCCTCCCGAACGTGACAGTTCTCCAGTCTTTCTTTTCTTTTTTTTTTAAATTAATTTTTATTGGAGTATAGTTCCTTTACAATGTTGTGTTAGTTTCTCCTGTACAGCAAAGTAAGTCAGTTATACACATACATATATCCACTCTTTTTTAGATTCCCTTCCCATTTAGGTCACCACAGAGCACTGAGTAGAGTTCCCTGTGCTACACAGCAGGTTCTCAGCAGTTGTCTATTTTATATATAGTAGTGTATATATGTCAACCCCAATCTCCCAATTCATCCCACCTCCCCTTTCCCCCTTGGTAACCATAAGTTTGTTTTCTACGTCTGTGACTCTATTTCTGCTTTACAAATAAGTTCATCTGTACCATTTTTCTAGATTCCACATATAAGCAATATTATACGATGTTTATCTTTCTCTGAGTTACTTCACTCTGCATGACAATCTCTAGGTCCATCCATATTGCTGCAAATCGCATTATTTCCTCCTTTTTTATGGCTGAGTAATATTCCATTGTATATATGTAACACATCTTCTTTACCCATTCCTTTGTTGATGGACCTTTAGGTTGCTTCCATATCCTGGCTATTGTACATAGTGATGCAATGAACCCCAGTCTTTCTTTAAAAAGTGTCTCCCTGTGAGCTTCCTTCCCTTGGGCCTAGTCCTCCCCAGCTCAGATTAAGGAACCAACTTGTGATGGTTAATTTTATGTGTCAACTTGACTGGGTCACAGGGTGCCCAGATTAAATGTTAGTTCTGGGTGTGCTCGTGAGTGTGCTTCCAGGTGAGATTAGCATTTGAATCAGGGGAATCAGTAAAGCGGACTGCCCATCCCAACGTGGATGGACATCATCCAATCTCTTGAGGGTCTGAATAGAACAGAAGGAAAAGGAAGGGGGAATTTACCACATTTTTTCTGCCTCACTACTGAGCTGTGACATCTTTGCCTGCTCTTGGACTGAGATTTACACCATCAGCTTCCCTGGTTCTCAGGCATTTGGACTCATATTGAACTATATCAATGGCTTTACTGGGTCTCCAACTTGTAGTATCAGATTGTGGCACCTAGCCTTCACCATCATGTAAGCCAATGCCTCATTTTATATATATATGTAAAATTATATGTATTTAATTATATAAATAATTATATATAATACATATAGAATTTTATAGTTAATAAACTGAATACATATATATATTTGGTTTATTATATGTAGAATTATATATATATATATCTTATTGGTTCTGTTTTTCTGGAGAGTATTGACTGATACACACCTCTAGCTGAAAAGGAAAGATGGCAAGGGAGGAAAAGAAGAGTTTATCTATTTATGGAGCATCTATTATGCTTCTATTCACATCATATATATTATCTCAATAATTTGTGAGTCACTATAACAGCATGGTTAGAGCATGTCATTGGAATCACACAGACCTAGGTTTAAATGCCAGCTCTCCACCATAATCATTTGTGACCCTTGGCAAGTTATATATATCCATAAACTCAGTTTTTCCACCTGTAAAATGGATTATGTTTATCTCACTTGACGACTACAAAGATTACCTGACATTATGTATAGAAAATATAGACTGCTCAATGCGAAGCAAATGCTCAAAACGTGGCTATTTTAGTAATTGTAGCAGTAACATCGAACCATACAATAAGGCATGAAATAGTTACTGTGCTTCCATTCTGTGAAGGTAGCTGTAATGTCTCATCAGAGTCCTCTCTCCTCTAGGTTTACCACCCCCATCGACCTCAGCTCAGTTTTGCATGTGGAAAGTCTGCTCTCTGTCAGCATCCCACCAGCCACCTCTGACCGTCCTCTGGGGCAGAGACATGCTCTCACTGGACACAGGCCACTGGAGAGACTAACCAGCATGAATAGAAGTGTGTGTACCGGACACAATGGCTACAAGACCCCACTGCCTGTATCACCACATCATCTGAAGTTCTGTGAAGGTCCTCCAGCATTGGTAGACATAACGTAAATAAGTCAATAAAAATGTTGAACACATGTGTGAATAAAGGAATCAATCAACCAACTGATGAAGCAACAGGTGGCTGAGCTAAGGAAAACAGACAAGAAGGATATGAAAAGAAAATAACATGAGTGTTCTCAGAAGCCTGAGTGGGAGGGTGAAGGGTTAAGTTGTCTTGTTTTCACCTTCCCAGTAAAGGAAGGAGCCCAGTCGCCTGGTGTCCTGGATATCTTGCCTGGAGACCAGGAATCTCAGGAGTTTACTTGCTTCTCAAGCTGAGGCTGCTCCACCTGATTGGAGAAAGCTAACTGTCCTCCCGTTTCCCTTATTTGCCTCCTACTCTTATACAATCAAGCTCATTCTTACATCTCCCAGCTTCTTCTCCCTGATGACTCCTCCTTTAGGCATGGGATGGATAAACAGTCCATTCTCAGTGCTTTCCATGAGCTCCTGCTCTCAGCACCTTCTACCTAAAAGGTGGTGTTGAGGTCCAGAACTACATAGGGCCTCAATTTGCTATAGTCGTGACCATACTTCTAAGCTAGGGACAGAGGTTTCCTGCTTTTTCAGAAATCAGGCACAGTTTTGAAGACCCAAGGATAAAAATTTAATTGATTTTGTTAGCCAAGTCACTTTCATTTAGAACTGGAAGAGGTGAATCTGACTCACTTGGTTGTAACATTTTCTCTGTGTAACCCTCTCCTCTCTGCTCCCTTCCCAATTAGTACTTGGTGTTTACTCTGTGCATCTTTTGTGAAAGCTCTCTACTTCAGGGAACCCCTCCCTGAGGCTGGGTGACAGGAAAAGATGCCTGAAGAGTCAGCCTCTGTTGTAGCTCTCTATGGTGGGAGCTGATTCATTCCATGATTGTGAATGGATCATTATAAGCTCAGCATAATGAAACAGTTATTACCTAAGAGGTGATGGATTTGGGGAGATTTTCTAGGGTAAATTATTTGCAGTATATAGTATTGCAACAATTAGGCTAAAGTGATCACAGAAATGTTGCACTTGACTGGTACAGCTTTCTTTCTCTCTACCTTCTTTGTTTTTCTCCTTCCTTCCTTCCTTCTTTCCTTCCTTCCTTCCTTCTTTCCTTCCTTCCTTCCTTCTTTCCTTCCTTCCTTCCTTCTTTCCTTCCTTCCTCTCTCCCTCCCTCTCTTCCCTCCTTCCTTCCTCCTTCACTTATTTTCCTTTTTTCTGTTTTCATCATATGTTTCATTG
The DNA here is from genome assembly GCF_000442215.2 of Lipotes vexillifer. NCBI lineage: Eukaryota > Metazoa > Chordata > Mammalia > Artiodactyla > Lipotidae > Lipotes > Lipotes vexillifer. The sequence continues at coordinate 2,823,547 of NW_006790311.1, read as the reverse complement.
AATATTTAAATTGCTTGGTGTTTCAAATTCTTTGTTAAAGACTCTGACACCTGGGTAGTGTCTTTAGAACTGGATAAAACACACACGTGCACACACACCTCACAATGGCACTTAACTTTTAAGGTTTGCACGTTCTAAGAGAAGCTTCATACCATTACATCCTCCCATTACCTTCTGGAATATTAATGAGAGGAACATTCAGTGGTAGCAGTCAGGTAGAAGGGGCAGGATTCACAGCTGTCTGGAGCCTCTGTGGCCACAGTACTGTCTAGATACTCTCTGCTCTGCCCCAATCTATAAAATGTGGTTCTTTCTTCAAGGCCAGAGACAGAGCAATTTGGACAGATCATTTGGCCCAGAAACCACTTTTTGCATTTAACCTGTCATGAAGAGTGGAAAGCTCTAATAACTGGCAACAAATACAAATCTGGTCAGGTAGCATTGGGCACCAAGGAATAGTTTGGAGCATCCATTTGATTTCTTATGTCAAACATTTTCTTGCGGACATCTTGTTCTATCAAGAAACTCTTTACCCCATTGAGAGAAACAGAAGTAAGAGATAAAGGGAGGGAAGCAAACCCAGCAGTATGAAACCTTGATTCTAAAGGCAACTTTGTTCTGAACCCCTGGTTGCCTTCCCACCATTCAGGCCATCTGTCCTACCCCTCTTCTGTCTTCACTCCCAACTTTGTCTTGTCTCACATCTAGTCTTGCCCTTCCCGCAAAGGCTGTCCTCCCAGATAGAATATGCTTCTTATACATTTGCTAAAATCCTTCCCTTCAGTTACTCATAAACCTTTCTTCAAGGTCATGTTGACATTCATAACAATCCAGACATGCAAATCTCCCCTTGGATAGAACATCGACTTTCCCTTACAATAAATAAATAGATGGGTAAGTAGATAGATAGATAGATTTGGATTTATATTAAATTGCATGTAGGAGTATATAGGCATGTAATCCAGGACACTTTTGGTTTCAAGTGATAGAAACTAAATTCAAAGCAGCTTAGATCAGAAGAAGACATTATTGGCTCTTTCAGCACTGACAAGGGCAGCATCAGAGAAGGGAATCTAGAGAAACTGGATGTACTGATTCAAACGCTGAAGATACCTTTGCTATCTCTATTCCTCTCTCTCCACATCAACCTCATCCTTTCATGTCAGTTTTCTCCAAATGGCAGGAAACAATCATTCCTTCATTCATTCTTCCAACAATACAGTAAGTCCCCTACCTACAAACCTTCAAGTTGCAAAACTTTCAAAGATGTGAACGTCCCATGTAGTTTCCAAAAAAAAGAAAAAAAAGATGTGAACGTATGTTCGCATGTCCAATCACGTAAGTTAGTTCATGTGTCTGGCGTACCTTGTCACATGGGTGCATCCTCTACAAGTGGTTGTGCTTTTGTGCACTTTACTGTACAGTACTGTGTAGGGTACAGTAGTACAGTATCTTTATTTCAAGCTAGATCTTCAAGAGGACGACTTCACTGAACTCCTTGCCGTGTAACATGAGGAGCTTACTAATGAAGACCTGATGGAATTGGAGGCCCAGAGAAAGGACGAAGAGAGACAAGAAGGAGGAGAAGTAACTGAAGAGCTGAAGAGATTCACGACGCAGGAAATGGCAGGGGATTTTCTTTATTTGAGGCGGCACTGTTAGTTTTTGACACACAGGACCCGAAAGCAGAATGGTACACAAAGGTTGCAGCAGCTGTTCAGAATGCAATCCATTGGTACCATGTCATCTATGATGAGAAAAAAATAGCTACTACCCAGACGTCACTGGATCGTTTTTCAAGAGGGTAGATAGAATTGAGTCCAGCAAGGAACCAGAACCTGTGCCATCAGTGTCAGGCATGAGGGCAATTGCAGCTCGCCCTCCATCTCCTATTGCTGACGGTCCTTCAGCTCTACCGTCTCCCACCTCCTCTCCCTCCTCCAGTCAGTAACTCTTCTTGCCTGTTCACTCAGTGCCAGACCCTGGATGCCAGCCATTGTACTGTACTACTGTGCTTTTCAAGGTACTGTACTGTAAGATTAAATATGGTTTCTTTACTTTTTGTGTTTGTTTTTTATGTATTTGTGTGAAAAGTATTATAAACCTATTACAGGTGATAGGTTTATAGGTAATAGTATTATTACCTATAAACCTATAGTACAGTACTATATAGCCAATTGTGTAAGTTGGGTACCTAATGTAACTTTGTTGGACTTAAGAACTCACTCTTGGAACGGAACTTGTTCATATGTAGGGGACTTATTGTATGGCAGGCACTGTACTAGGCACTGAAAATACATTAGTGAATAAAACAAAGATCTCTGCTCTGTGGAGCTTAATTCTAGTGGTCATCAATAGCTTCCAGTTCTACTGTTTCAGAGTCAACACACACACACCTGCACTCATAACTAAGAAACGCACTTTTCTGGTCATATGTTCAAACTCCTACAGGACGGCTGTGGTTGCTCAGGTGCGTATCAGATATCAGACCAACTACATCAATCTAAAAGGATCCCCAATCTAAAAGTGTCCAGCGGATATGACAGTTCCCATTTAAATCTTCCACTTAAAGTAGGAGAAGAAGCATTTCTTAGAAACAAGGGGAAAATTTTGGAGCTATCTGTATATTAGTATGTCTGCTCAGCTATCCCCTTAGAAATAATTTCCCAAAGGGAAGACTAACTTCTCCACATTTTGAAAAGACCTTGTGATTTCCACCTCCTTGTGCTGCATTGAGGCACTATAGCTTGTGCTGCCATCCTTGCCTGTATGGAGTGTCAGCCAGAGAGAAGCATAAACTCTGTGGCTCTGTCTTCTTCGTGTATATTCTTGAACACTGCTTGACTGTAAACATGATGTCACATTCTGTCCACTCTGGGGAAAAAAACTACATTTTGGTATGTGTTGCTAACATGAAGTGTGCAAAAGAAAAGAAATAGCTAGGGATGTTGAACAATAGGACAAAGAACTGAAAGCAGGACTCAGTGACCAAGAAAATAAGACAAATTAATTGAGAGGCAAGGAAAATCCTGCAGGTAGAGGTACCTAAGGTCCTGGCCAGGTGTACAGGGCAGACGATATTGAGCACCTGTCACAGCTGCCCCTCATCAGTGGCTAAGGGACTTAGGGCAGTCTCCATATTGAGTAGAGTCAGAGGAGATGTATTTCCAGAGAAGGAGATACATGTTGGTAATGGACTAGACTCCAGGGATTTTAGAAAGACATTGAGGGATTACAAATTTTGTATGTCTTATGAAGCAATGTACTAGATCAGAAGGAGAACAGAATTCAAAGTCAGGCAATGTGAGGTTAAGTTCTGGCTCTGCCATTTGTCCCCCAAAGGAGATGGATGAATATATTTGTTTTATAGTTTCCAGAACTGTAAAATAAGTATAATGCTATACCCACTCTCTCTACCTCACAGGTTTGTTGTATTTCCTGTATGAAAAAATAAAGTCTTCAAACTGAAGCTGGCCACATCTTGATGTTGCAGCTACCCTGTGCCCGTCACTAAGCCCCAAATAAAAAAGGGGATATTGAAGAGATGCATAAAAGTTGGGGGAAAGCCTACAGTCCTCAGGAAGAAACCCCATATCTGCCACAGGCATTAGAATAAAATTTTAAAGGCACAACCAGCATATGGAAAATGAAAACAAAACCTTGGGCCAATAACCATTCCAGGAATATCTTCCTATGACATATACCACTTTGGAGACATTGCATTACTTCTCCTGGGCTTTACCTGTCTCCTTCCACACACCCTTCTAGAGATGGCTGCATGTCATGACCAGGCAAAGTGATTTCTTCATATGCTGTACACAGCTCATAAAATACTTTGGGATTCTGAGAGAGGAAAGGCACTAAAAATATATATTATTACTCCATATAAATTTAAAAAATCTTCCTGACAAAGTAACAGCATTTGATCCATTTTTAATTTCTTGGCAGCCTCAACACTCCTAGGGTTTTTGGTTTTCCCATTATATGCTGTAGCAGACAGGTTAGCTCACACATGAGCAGAAGCATCGGAGGCCTACTTCCTGTATAGAGTGAGGGGTGATGTCACTATCGGTTCCACAGAGAAAGACTGCAGTTGGAGCCAAGCTCATTACCTTTTAGTATGCAGTGTCAATTCTCAGAGTTAAACATAGTCCACTCTGATGTCTTTTAATGAAATAAAGCTTCACCAGAGCAATAATGGAAAACAAACTGTATAGGACTCTAATACAATTGAGTGGTTACAACCTGCATCTGCACTTTCACGGTGAGTTTGTTGTTGAATTGGATTTGATAAATATCAGAAAAATAATGGCAAATGTGGGCTGCTCATGGCTATGGTGATTGACAGTTATCCAATGCAGTGACAGATCAGGCTGTCTTTCAGGAGAAACATAATTCATAGACCCCACTGCAGGTAGATGGATGGTGCATACAGACTAGAGCTGGATCTCTGGGCATTTATTCTCTGAAATTCCAAAGGGGAGTATGCACTTCTCTAAATGTCCAAGTCAATCCCTTTACATACTGTATATCCAATTACCTCTTTTCTACCTACTGAACTTCCATCTAGCTAACAGCTGGGCCTGCATGTCCAACCTACTTGAGCAGCTGTTTATATAGAGAGGCTTCACATCAGTGGACTTCTTTACTGCATGTCTGCCTCCTTATTTGTGCTATTTTACTCTTAACTCACTGCATCTGCCTATCAATTTTTGTTTTTGTTGTCATTGTTCTCAGGCTACTGCAATAAGTCAGAATTTAGATTTCTCTTGCCCAGAAGGATTCCTGGGTGTCCTGGGTTCCCATTCAATTTGAGTTATTCTCTTTCCCTCTAGGCCAGGTATGCAACCAAGTGCACAAGGAGGTTTATCACAGATCATAAATCAAAGCTCAGCCTAAATAGGAGGAGGACAAGGGGAAGATGGGAAAGGAGTTAAAGAACAGAAGAAAATGCCCATGCCCATTGTTTCTGGTTCAGAGATTTTTCAGATGATGTACATCTAATTGGAGAATATCTTTATTTAAAGGATAAACATGCAAATCACCTTTATTTTAAAATATCTGAATCCTTTAGTCTTGTAAGCTGCTGGGTGCTAAGAGCAGACTGCTTACCAATCTTTATGGGAGGAATTGCCTCTTGGGGTGATTGTCAAGCAATCTCAGGGGAACGGAGTTATCCACTACGTTCCCAGATCTGTCAATCTCCAGCAGCAATTTGACATTAAAAATTATGAGGTCAAAAAAAAAAATAAGGAGGAAAAGAAAATCTGTAAAGTAATATGGTGAATCTCTGCTTTGGCATTTTCTGTTAGAACGTTTCTGAGCAGACATGTTAAATCTCAAAAAGACCTATACTATTCTTTTTAAATGCTAAGAATTTGACTTCTTGGGACTCTTGATGAATGTACCTCTAGGAACACATGAAGAGCATATATTTTTATAATTCAGTAATGGTTAAAAATAAGTCAATCGGATTCCATTTCAAATTTCTTAAAAGCTTAGTGGTTACATTAATTGAAATCAGGTCAGTCTTATTTCAGACCCTAACATATTTTCTGTGGCTCTTCTGGGAAGATTTCCAACCAGACTGCCCTCTTTTTAAACAAACTACTCTGCAGTAATATCATAAATCATTCTTCATTTTTATTATTATTAGTATGTTCAATAATAATGCACACAGTGCTTTTTTATTCCTCAAAGTTTCCTCTCATACTTTATCTCAGTTTAATCTACTAGCAGCTCTAGGAGATGGAGAATCTATTATTACTCACTTTGCAGAGGAAAGTAAAGTAAGTACTTTATTATGTGACACCTAATGACAAACAACTAGTTAATGGTGAAAATGAGACTTGAAACCTCATTTCTTGACTCCCAATACACATTTTTAACCTTACATCAGGAGAGCTCATAAAATACTGGCATAGGGACAGAAAAGAGAGTGAGTATCTCAGCTCCATAAGAGTATATGCACAATTCTGTGCATACTCCCTATGGGGCGAGGATAAGCACAAATGAACTAGATGATGTTGCTAGTCCTTTTCCAATCATCAGGGAAAAATGTATTCCTAGAGAAAGAAAGGCTGGTTATCATAAAGTAGCTGTCAGTTCTTAGTTCACCTGCAACTACTTTTCCACAACTAGGAGCCAAATGGAGACAATTATTCAGAAAACTGAGATCAAAACTAGAGGAGTGTATATGTACAGATGTTTATTTAATAAATATTTTGGAGAAGTTATTGTGAGCCAAAAATCTTACTGGGCTTTATGAGACTTCAAAAGTAAAACAGAAAAACAGAAAGAAAACAGAGAAAATCCTCAAGGCATTTTCAGTCTAAGAATAAATTGGAAAGAATGAGTTAACCTCTTTTGCACTTTTATTTCTTTAGCTGTAAGATAAGAATAATAAAAGCTGCAAGGGCAAGCTAATGTACTCCAAATAATACACAACTGATCAATATCTATATGGAGTTTCTTATCAGGTATGGCAATTTGTAGGTGCTTCCTGTAGAAGCTCCTCTCAACATTCATCCCATCCTTAACCACATGGTTAGATGCAAACACACCCTCGCTTATGAGTCACCAGACAAAAATCATATTCCTGGCAAAGTGTCTGGATATCCCGATTGGTAGTACTGGCTTTCCTTTTTTCTATCCTTTATATGCTATAATTTCCTTGTTAGCAGAAACCATACCTGTACATGGCAGGTAAACAATAAAACTTTGTTGAATGAATGAATGCATGAACAAATGAATCTCTAAGCCCTTCAATATATTTTGGTGCCTGAATTAATATGCCAGATCTTGATGGCAAAATGAATATCAATATGAATCAGTACAAAGCTATTCTAGGGAAGTGAGAATTATCTGTAAAGAAAGGAAGGGATATAAAACTGTCCATTTCTCTGCATTAGAATTTCTTTCTTTCTTTCTTTCTTTCTTTCTCCCCCTTTCTTTCTCTCTCTCTCTTCCTTCCGTCCCTCCTTCCCTTCTTCCTTCCTTCCTCCCTCCCTCCCCCTCATCTCTCTCTCTTTCTCTCTCTCTTTCTTTCTTTCTCTCCCCCTCTCTCTCTCTTTCTTTCTTTCTTTCTTCTCTGGCCATGTGATTTCTCAGAACCACAATTGATGCTATCCAAAATGCTATGTTCTGCAGGTTAGTCTCAAAATAAATTGCTAATAAAATTATATTTTTATGACTTTGGCTGCAGTAACTTCCAGAATAGTAGCAATTTTCTAGACCTTTCAGGAAATAAACCTGCAAATTGACTGTAAGAAGAAAAGATTGGATTCTAGAACACCTGATAGTCTATCTACATGAGCTGGATTGTCTAGGTAGTATTTCAGCCTCCTGAATTATTCTATCTGAATAGACACTGCTCAAGTCATTATTTGGAATTATCAAAGCCTGTCACTGCTCAGCTTCTGAAACCACAGCACAACAGAGCCAGGCTGACTCCTGTAAGCAAATGCTTCAAAATGACTCTTTAGAATCCAGATTCCAAAGCAGCCAAGTCCCTAAAGTGAAAGTATAAAGTCAAAAACCCTATTGTATATTTTTCTTTTTCTTTTTTTAACTTCCTTTAAAAAACAATGAGGTTTCTCTCCCTAGAATCAACTCTAATTCTGTAGCTAATAGTCAGTTTAAGCAGCTATTTTCACCCATCTAATAATAATTTTATTAGATCCGACTGGAAACAAAAAATGTTTGATGAGAGAGAGCTTTATCTATTAGATAGAAAATCTAAGAGTCACAATGAAGGGAACAGAAGCTAGAACAGGATGCCAGCTTCACGTGAGGAGTGGAATTTTGCTAAGCAGGTAGGGCAAACATGCTGCTTCACTAATAGCATTTGAAGTACCCCAAACTATCAACCCTTCACCAAGCTTTCCTGAGTCACATTTGAGAGTCTATGGGTGAGGATTGCTGGAAGAATCATCATTAATTTGGTCAGCCAAGAAAAACCCTAGCACCAGACTCTAAAATTTCCTTCAAAAATTGTGCCGCGCATAAGCTAGGGTCTTTTCTATATGGTGTATGACCTTCTAGGAATAACCTTGTCTCATCTCTGCTTGTTGAAATACTTTCTTTTCAGGGACCAGCCTAAGTATGTGGGTCCTTCCTGAAGATGGTAACCACTCTTTCTACTTCACTTTGTATTACTCATTTGTTCAATAACAAACTATTTTGAGTACTTACTATGCAGATAGCACTTTGCTAAACCCTAGGCACACAAAAATAAACAAGACAGGCTCATCTTCTCAAGGATCTTAGTGCTAGAATGTATTCATACTTCCACTCACAAACCAGTGATTACAATACAGAATACTGAGGGATTTAGTAGAGCTAGGCACAAGATCCTATACTCATCCACAAGATTCATGCCATGGAATATATGAACAAGTACTGTTGGGGCAGAGCTTAAAGGATGGTTAGGAATTCAAATGACAGAGAAGGGCAACAAAAACAAATTAGGGAGAGGAAATAACTTCTGTAAAGGTATCCAGTGAGAAAGCATGAGTCATTCAGTGTGGCTGGAGTGTGCAAGTCACTGGGAAAAGGGAAGGAAATATAGCTGGATGGGTAGGCAGAAGTCAAATCAGAAAGGACCTGGAAAGCCATTCAAAGGAGTTTCGGTTTTATCCTACAGGCAATGAGGAGCCATGGAGGAGTTCTAAGCATGGAGGTCACAGTGCTTATATTTGCATATTTTATACGGACAAATATTCTGGTGACTATGTGGAAGGTGGTTTGGAGTGAGATTAGAAGCAAGCAAACTAGCTTGGAGGTAGCCCAGATAAGAGAGGAAAAGTATATCTACAAAATAAAATAATTCTAATGGCAATAGAAAAGAATAAACTGATTCCAAAAAAGTGTTTTCACCTCTAACATGTTCCAGTACTTACCATGTTCAGCCTGTCATTATGATTATTTGACTGCATATTATCCTATCCTTCTTGAAGTTGTAGGGCCTTTGAGGGTAATTGTTGACGTTTTGTCATTCTTGTTCCCCACAGATTTAACACAGCCTGTTTAAAATAATTGAAACTTAACATATTGTATGTTGAAATCTCTCAGAAGGCCCTGCACTGTACTACATTAAAGTCATCAGTTGTCGACTTGGACACTTGTATAGTATGATGTCAGTCAGTGACCATGAACAATCATGTCAATAGAGGAGGCATATGGGGCTTCCCTGGTGGCGCAGTGGTTGAGAGTCCGCCTGCCGATGCAGGGGACAGGGGTTCGTGCCCAGGTCTGGGAGGATCCCACATGCCATGGACTGGTTGAGCCCGTGAGCCATGGCTTCTAAGCCTGCGCAACTGGAGCCTGTGCTCCACAATGGGAGAGGCCACAGCAGTGAGAGACCCGCGTACCACAAAAAAAAAAAAAAAAAGGCATATGCACTAATCTCATGTCTTAGAAATAGGAATAGAATCAGCTATGACCATGAAAATCAATAATCTGACTTTGTCTGTTAGGAATTAGATTTTATGTTAGAGGAAGATAGAGGATAGCTAACTATAAGTTAACTCTCCATCGTGGTACCGTTTTTCCATCTGAACTCTTGATTGGAGCCTGTATTCTCAAGGGAGTGATGTTCAGAGCTCCAGAATTGGGTCACTACCCATCATCATCATTAGTCAGGAATGAGTGAGGACACACTGGGAATTCAATGAAAACTACAGTCTCAAAATTGAAATAAGATAGTGTACCATCTGTCCTAGGGGAGACAGCATCCTAAATTGGACAGGTTGTGTCTCTGAGGTTGTTTGAGAGAGGTGCAAACAGTCTTATTCTTGTGAAAATGCAGTGTAATGAATCCATCTTAAGGGTGATAGGCAACCATGAACAATTAGTAGATGGGATATATTTATATGAATTATAAACATGATAAAAATAATCAAGATTTACAGGTACTTCCACTGAGGGCATATACTGTGTTATCAGGGATTTTATTCTGCTGGTTGCCTCATTGAACAGAAGTGGAACTTCCCTAAAAATTAGCCAAGATTTTCTGGCTAAACAGCTCTCACTAACAAAATCACATAACACGCTTCTGGACAAATTCTTCAGAACTTACACACTCAGATGGCACTTATCCCCCAAGGCTGTCCAATTTTGGAGTTGTGTACTTATTCATAGACATTGATATTGCTCCAGCAATACTTGGCCTTCCTCATTAGGCTCTACCTTGAAGACAAGATAAGAGCCATGTGGGAAAAAAAAAAATCAGCCTCGTTGCTGTTAGGCTGGTTACATCTCATAGGAGTTCACATCCTAGTTTTACTCTCTAGGCCAGAAATCTTATGCTAAGTCAAGCAGGTAAGAGTCACTGGTATACCTCACACAAATGTAAACATAGACCATACGTAGAAAATCATGTACTGTCACTGAATGCAAAAGAGTATGAGATGTAAATCTCTTAGAGATAATATGACAATGACCAAGCCTTGGACATAGATACATCTAATGCCACAAGGCTAGCACTATGTGATGTTTGTCATTCTATCTCCAGTATCTAACAGAGTCTCAGCCATAGTAGGTATATAGTTCAGAATTATTGAATTGTTATTTTTCCTAGGTGTTGCTTTTTTTTTGTCATTTATGACTTCCTGGGACAAAAATACTTTCAGCTTCTTTTTGTCTCTTGTTGTCCCCACTTTCTTCTATCCCCTCTGGTGACAGGCACTTCTTCCAAACCAGAAAGTACCTTAAATAGACACACAGGAAAGGAGAGTGCATTTACTTATACATGGCAAAATTCTGTGAGACTTAAAGTAGTGTGAACTGTGTAATTGCCTAGCTAGAAATCTAATGGAGGTATAAATGGAATTCTGTAACAAGATATTCATAAATAATCTATGAAATGGAATCTTGAAAATGGAAAGATTCTGATTTACATATACTTTATAAATAATATCAAATATTATGATTCAAGAAATTGGAATGAAGTTTCAGTGATGTGTCTTATTCAGCTTCATCTACTCATCCAAATTAGTTATCAGGTCTTTACTGACTGTTTTCTCAAGCAATCCAATGATGAATTAGATGCTCGGGAATTTCTCCTTGCTCGAATGAATGCAATATTTAGTTAGCCAAAATATCTGAACTTTATGCAGTCTGTCCTTACGTATCATTAACTTACACACGGCCAAGATAGAAGACAATTGTCCACTTTATCAAGCAATATCTTTATCAGGATATTTAAATAGGATCCATGTGTGAAACCTCATTATTCTTTGGTGGGGGGAGCAAGAAAGAAAAGAATAAATGCAGGAGTAAAATAATCAATAGACATAACCATTCCAGGCATTTTTCACTGATGTAATTTCATTGGTAATGAAGCCTGAGACAGTTTATCCCATGAGCTCTGTTTCAGTAGTGTGATAACAGAAAGTAGACAAAAATGAGAGGCTTGAAATAGGTGTAAGTAGGTCATCTTCCCAAAGGAAACAACTCCAGTCTTCCACCTAGCTGATGGTAATTAGCACTATTCAAAATAATTGTTTAAACCCCCCAAACAACTGAAGCTTAGAACTTCTTGAGAAAAGAGGAAAGGCCCAGAGGTTCAGGACTCAGTAGGAGCATCCATGTCCAACTTTCTCAGTTCTTTAGTCATGTCTGTCGGTCTGCAGAACTTAGTTGTTTATAGGAATCCAAAGTTGTTGAGTAATAATAAAAATACTAGTTCATATGTATTGAATTATTACAATGTACTGTATAAAAATCTAGATAGGGCTTCCCTGGTGGCGCAGTGGTTGAGAGTCCGCCTGCCGATGCAGGGGACACGGGTTCGTGCCCCAGTCCGGGAAGATCCCACATGCCGCGGAGATGAATTATTATATTTAATTCTCAAAACAGTTTGAGAAATTGTAATCACTGTTTTAGAGATGAGGAAACTGAAGCTAGAAGGGGTAGTCATCCAAGGCCACTATAATAAAAAGCAGAGCTAAGACTTTAAAACTAGATCCTCCTGATGACAAAGTTGGTGCTCTTTACCTTGTGGGTATTGTCTCAAGTCATATGTCTTTTATATAGTGGAATCATTATCCATCAAAATCCTGGAGTAGCAAAGCCTATATAGAATTATATTATTTTCTTATATGCTACTATGATGTCATAGTGGTAGTTTGGTAAATTAAGTAACACATGCTTTTTTGACCCTATTCGTCCCCATAGATGCACCAGGTATACAAAGACAAACTCCATGGGAGGATTCCTGCTTGTATTTCACTAAAACAGTTATACCGGGTATCAAATTTTCTTGTTGGTATGAAAACTATATTTCTTCTCCCCTCTTAATGACAGTTGATGTTCTTAGTGTATGTAAAAAGTTTAAGTTTCCAAGCTATCAACAGAACTCTAATGATTATTATCAAGAATCTCACTGAACACCATTAAGCCATGCCAGAGTTGGCTGCTTTTCCATAGAGGGAAGATCAGTTCATGACTAAGGGAATAATTGTGCAAACAGGATTTCAAAAGATGTGAAGAAAATTCACATAATTCCACAAGCTCAATGTTCTTCAGACATTTTGGATTTTGGTCTCTTGACCACCAATTTCAATTGCACTTAGAAAAAAAGTCCCATAATTACCATATCTGATCAGTTCATAGCCCTTTGGCCACATTCTCTTTTAGGAGTGTCTGCACGTCTTAGGCTGTAGGTGAGCCAGCTAGCAATTTGGCCATCCTATAGGAATCTCTTTCAAGATCTATGGACTCTAAAATGTTGGCTATAGCTCAGATGCTTTTCTGAGAGGACTTACACAATCATCCACTGTTGTAGATGCTATATTGAGCCACCCAGATCCCACATCAGGAATCATTTATTTCCCTATTTGTTGAGAATGCATTCAGAAGGACCCTCAGCCATCAGCTCTCTTTTGTGATTGCCTCAGCTTGACTAAAGAAAACTTCTTTGTCTAAAGTCACACCTCCTTCCAGACATCGAAGCCCAGTGACTCATTAGTCAACATCAGGGAAAGAAACTGGGACTGCATCCCAGCTCAACTTTTCTCTCTACCCAATTCTACATTTTTGCCTACTTTCCACAGGTGCTGATCTCAAGAGTGCTCCCTAATTAAAGTCTTGCATGCTAATTTCTGCCTTGCACTCGGCTTCCCAGAAAACCCAACTAGTCATACCTGCACTAACAGAATTTCTTTAACAACCTTTTCTCTCTAAGATTCTTACACATTAATAGGCTATGGCAACCAGTGGGAAAGGGATATGAAAGTGAAGCTACCAGGAAATGTAAAGACAGACAGCTCATCAATTAGCAAAGAAACACTTTCACCCCTTGGGTTGCCCAAATGCACTATCATTCAAAAAATTTGAATTTACAGGTAGACCATCACTAAGATTTTAATTTAAAACTAAAGTACTCATGGCATGTCTCAATCCATACCAAGTGAGAAAAAAAAATCTATAAGGGAGAGTCATTATTTAGGGGAACAGAGGAGACAGAGAAGGTAGAACCACTGTCAGCACTCTTCCTACTGTATGACACTGAAGCAAAGCTATCAGCCTCTAGAATGCAACCTCCCCTCCTCCCACCTCCCAGGTCTATGACTCGATTCTAGTTTTTGGTCTCTGAAGATAGCCAGCAGAAACAGGATTGGCTGGGCAGTGTGATAGTGTTAATGGATCCTGTCAAGCATTCCAGCATCTTCTTACTATTTGTATGTACTCGATTCTTCCTCAGGAGCAAAGCACTGAGAAGTCAAGATAATAACACATCAGATAGGAGGCATATAAAAAAACAGAGACGTTAACATCCTAAGTAGAGGTAGCATTCTGTATTGCTCAATAAAATTAATTATTTTCCTTTCCATAGCTCCATTTTTGTTACTCCAGTTGTAAGAAAGCATAATATCTGCTGTCATTGCTTATTTGGAAAACTGTATCAAGTTACTTCATACAAATAAGACAGTGTGCTTTCATAAGGTAACATCAGTTAAAGTTCAAGTAATGCCTAATGTGATACATTTGTTTGAAATGACCAACAATTTTAGGTAGTCCACCCATGGTATGCAATGTAAACTCCAGGATCTACAAAATGCCAAAGCAGCTACAAAGACAGAGATTCTGCATCTTTATTGAGGAAGGAGAAGAGTATAAGGCTTTGGAAACAGGAGAGAGAGCGGAACTGAGTAACATTTAGCAAATGAAAACCATGGGATTTTACAAATCATGAGGTTAATATCTCTGACTTTTACTCAGCCATGCTAGGGAGGGTCTCAATTCTCAAAAAGTTCAAGCTGTTTCACAGAACAATATTAAATGGTTTAGTTTCTCTGGGTTTCCTAACGGAGCCTTGATTAAATTTTCTTAAAGTGAGTTAATCCCTATAAAGATACCCTATTCTATCTTCTATGTCTCCTTTCCCATTGCACCTACTTTTGAATTTACTGGAATCTGGTTAATTCCAATTCTATATTAAGAAGACAACATTACTAGAACTTGGGTTGGCGGCTTGCCTTTCATGCTGCAGAGCAATGGTTTCAAATTTGAGCATACCTAAGAATCACACCTTGCCTGGACCAAACCCCAGAGTTTTGATTTAGTAGGTATAAGATGCATTTCTAACAAGTTTCCAGTTGTTGCTGATATAGCTACTCTGAGGAAAAAACTGAAAACAACTACTGCAAAGGAAAAAGAGTCTGTCTAAGGTCTTTCCAGAATAGGTAAAGAGATGGTGGCACGGGGGTGCAAGGGTAAGGAGGTGATTCACTTTATTCAGTAAAAGTCTATGATGAAGAAAAAACAACCCTGAATGACAAAGGGCCTTGCACCCTTCCACAGGAGAAAAACCCATAAATGTAGTAGTGTCAAAGTGCCTAGTGTGGTGCCTACTGTATAATAGGTTCTCAATAAATGTGCATGGGGTAGGGGGTGGGAGGGCAAGGAAAGACCAGGTGCTATTGGTCAGTTCTTGTTGGTTCTTTTTGAAAGAGTTATTGTGTATTTTGTTTAGATTTTGCAATAAAAAGGAAATTAAGAAAATGTGATTTCTCTCTAAAGAGAATGTGTGGGTGTAGAGGCAAAGGCACAAGGGTAGAAAACAAATAAGAGAAACTTGGTGAGTACAGTAACACAAATCAAAGGAAAATTGACCCCTCATTTCCTCTGGCCTCCTGCTACAAACCGATATGGAGAAAATAAGCTAACAGAATAAACGGTGCAAAGTAATTTAGCGGCTTTGCAGAGTTCTTTAAGTTTTAATAACAGCAGAAACAACCCTTTTTAAAATATGAATTTCATCTTGCCTATGTGCCTTTAAGGGAGCATAACTTATTTATACTTTCTCCTTTCTTCTAATTCACTGACTCTTGCCATCTTGAGTGCTCTCCCTTTCAATTAGAACAATAGGGCTTTGAAAATGGATATGTAGTAACAGCAGCATTTTCAGTTCTCTCTATGACTCCTCATTATAAGGTTATTTTCTTGTGTTTTGAAATAGAAATGTTGCCTTTGATGCTACCATTTAAAGTTTCTTTTTTCTTTTTCTAAAGAAAGTGTCCCCTACTTATTACCCAGCCTTGTCGCCTTGGCCCAATGTGGTCAAGAGAATTCTAAATAAATATTTTCTAATATGCCTTCAAGTACAACTTTTCTTTTCAGTGCAAATAGGATAATTGGGCAGAGGAAAAGAAAGCCGCACTGAATGCACTGTTTTAAGGGGGCGACAAGTGTGATTTTTATTTGGCTGCTCTGATGTGAGGCTCATCAGCAATTTCCAGGAGAGCCTGGGGAATTCACGAACAGCATTTTAGTGATTGGGCTGCCTGCATTTGAATCTCAGCAGGGGCAAAGGTTTGAGGCGCTCTTCTGACTAGAAAGATAGAATTAGTCTCTTTGTACATCTCATCTTTCTGTGGTGTTTTTGTACCTTTTTCTACTCCTCATGACTTATTTCCATTGGCCTCTTTCACCCAGTGCTGTGCATATCCTAGAATTTCTTTCATTCTCTCCCTCTTTTCCCCAGTCTCAGTTCTTTTCCCTACCTCTGTTTTCCTCCATCTTTCTATTTGTGTCTTCCTGTCTGTCCCTCTTATGTTTCTACTGACATATGGACCTGCTCAGCTTGCTACCCAAGAGCTGCTTTTGGCCTCCTGACAACACAAGGTGCTACCATCCTGACAGGAAGCAAAAGGCAGGGGAAAGGCAGGCATATGTTAAGGTAAGGGAGTTTGGGGAATAGATAAGCTGTTGCCAGTTTCAGGCATAAGTCACTTAATTAAAAACCAAAACCTCTCAGCTCTGGTTGTCACTTGCCTCCTTTGAGAGCACAGTCATCCCTTTGGTGTTCTCACATTTGAGAAGCACCCATCTGGGCTCCTCTCGGCTCTGTGAAGTTTAGTCTAGTGTCTCCAGCTGACAGGTAACAGGCAAAGGAGGAAAAATGAAAGAGGAGCCTGGAAACAGTGGAAAATTCACCTGCACATTATTGAAACACAGGCCAGAAACCAAAATATTGGACTTACTACATATCCCCAGGTTCTGTGCCTCCTAAGTGCCAGGCACTGTCCCCGACAGTGAGAAAGCCCAGAGAAATAAGAATGACCCCACCTATGTTCTTAGGGAGACTGTGTCATATTTGATGATGCAGATATATAAATACCCAGGGGCTTTATCATTACCTATAGAGCATGGAAGCCTGAATTCTACTTCCTTTTTCCAGTCTTTGCTCAAATCAAGCTCACCCGGCCCTCAACACTCTCGTTTCCTTAAATTATCCCTGCCTCTTACCAAAAGGTGCTGACATGTGCAATTCTCTCCCCGCTTCATCTCCTTATTTCCTTCCTATCCTTCAAATCTTAATTCAAGCATTCCTCCTTTCTGTCACAGTGACAAATACATCCCTGGCTGCCTGAGATTTTCTGTTTTAGCTCTGGAAGTCCTGAGTCCTAGGAATACCTCAGTTCCATGCAAATCAGGATGA
Organism: Lipotes vexillifer; assembly: GCF_000442215.2. Lineage (NCBI taxonomy): Eukaryota > Metazoa > Chordata > Mammalia > Artiodactyla > Lipotidae > Lipotes > Lipotes vexillifer. Next base: position 2,806,602 of record NW_006790311.1, on the reverse strand, counting down.
CTGCTCATCCCAGTCAAATCTCTCGATGATAAACAATTTTAAAAATGACAGCTTTATTGAGATATAATTCTTGGACCACAAAATTCATCCTTTTAAGATCCAGTATTTAGTAAACACACAGAGTTGTGCTCCATCACCACTATCTAATTTTAGAATATTTTCATCAATCCTAAAAGAAACACCATACCCATTAGTAGTGACTCCTCATTTCTCTCTCCTGCCAGCCCTTGGCAACCACTAATCTACATTTTGTCTCTATGACTTTGCCTATTCTAAACATTTCAGACAAATGGAATCATACAACATGTGGATTCTTGTGACTGGCTTCTTTCCCTTAGCATGAGGTTTTCAAGGTCCATCATTATTAGAGCATGTATCAACACTTCATTCCTTTTTGTGGCCAAATAATATTTCACTGTATGGATAAACCACATTTTGTTTCTTCATTCATAAGATGAATACTCATTCATATGGATGTGAATATTCAGTCAGATATTGAGTTGTTCTCATTTTTTGGATATTATAAATAATTCTGTGAATATTTATGTACAACTTCTTTATGGACATATGTTTTATTTATCTTGGAAATATACATAGGAGTGAAATTTTTATGTCATATGATAATGCTATGTATAAGATTTCGAGGGTCTTCCAAAATGTTTTCCAAAGAGGTTGAATTATTTTACAATCTTGCCAACAAAGTATTGTTGGCAAGTTTTCTATGTCCCCTTCAACACTTGTTATTTTCTGTTTTTATTTTGATATATTTTGTTTTAATTTTAGCAATGCTAGTGGGTATAAAGAGGAATCTCATTGTGGTTCTGTGGTGCATTTCCTCAATGACTAATAAGGTTGAGCATTTTTTATGTGCTAATTAACTTTTACATATTTTTGAAGAAATGTCTATTTAGATTATTTGATTATTTTTAAAATGAGCTTTTTATTATTGTTGCCATCTAAAAGAACCATATATATATACTGGATACAATCCTTAATCAGATATACAATTTGCAAATATTTTCTACTGTTCTGTGTATTGCTTTTTAACTTTCTTGATAGTGTCCTTTGAAGAACAAAAATTTTTAAGTTTGATAAAGTCCAACTTCTTTTTCCTTTGGCTGCTTCTGCTTTTGGTGTGATATCTAAGAATGCCTAATCCATTAGTCACAAAGATTTATTTTATTCTTTATTCTAAGTATTTCATAGTTTTATCCCTTCTATTTAGCTCTATGACACGTCTTGAGTTGATTTTTGTACATGCTACAAGGTGCCTATCACATGCATGTGCCTATCACATCTTTGGCATGTGATATCCAGTTGTTTCTGCATCATTTGTTGGAAAGTCTTTTCCTTATGCAATGAAAAGTCTTGGCACCCTTGTCAAAAATAAGTTGACCACAAATATTAGAGTTTATTTCTGGACTATCAATTATATTCCATTGATCTATATGTGTATCCTTATGCCAGTACCACAGTACCTGGGTTATTTTATCTTTGTAGTACCGTTTGAAATGAAGTGTGAATCCCTAAATTTTTCCTTCTTTTTCAATATTGTTTTGGCTCCTCTGAGTCATTGCATTTTCCCGTGAATTTTAGGATCAACTTGTCATCTTTGGCAGGCTGGGGATGGTGGATTGTGTTAAATTGATAAATCACTTTGGGGAGTATTCTCATTTTAACAATATTAAGTCATACAATCCATGACTATAAGATAGCTTCCATTTATTACATGTTCTTTAATTTATTTCAACAGTTTGTAGTTTTCAAAGTATAAGTTTTACACTGCTTTTCTAACATTTATTATTTGATTCCTTTTGATGTTATTGTAAAGGAATTGTTCCTCTTAATTTCATTTTTGAATTGTTCATTGCTAGTGTATAGAAATAAAATTAGTTATTTTGTATATTGATCTTGTATCTGCAATATTATTGAACTTATTATTTCTAATATTTTTTTTGTAGATTCTGTATGATTTTCTATATAAGAAATTATGTTGTCTGTGAATAGATAAAGCTTTACTTCTTCCTTTCCAAACTGGATGTCATTTATTTCATTTTCTTGTCTACTTGTCCTGTCTGGAACCTCCAGTACAGTATTGAATGTAACGGTGAGCATGGGCATCCTTATATTGTTCCTACCTTAGGGAGAAGATTTCAGTTGCCATTGAATATGATGTTATCTGTGAATTTTTCATAGATGTCCTTTATCGAGATAAATAAGTTCATTTTAATCCTAGCGTCTTCAGTGTTTTGTCACAAAGGAATGTTATGTCGTGTCAAATGGCTTTTATGGATTTATTGAGATGACCACGTGGCTTTATTATTTTATTCTATTAATATAGTATATTACATTTACATATTGAATTTTGTATGACAAAACAATCTTACATTCCTGGGATAAATCTCACTTGGTCATGGTGTGTAATCAATCCTCTTACTATGCTGTTGGATTCAGTGTGTGAGTATTTTATTGAGGACATTTGTGTTTCATAAAGGGTCATAGGCTGTTATTTTCTTTACTTGTGATGCCTTTTTCTGGGTTTGGAACCAGGATAATACTAGTTTCATGGAATGAGTTGGGAAGTGTTCATGTCTCCTTGAATTTTGGAAGAATTTGCAAAGCACTGATGTGAATTCTTCTTTAAATGTTTAGTGAAATTTACCAGTGAAGCCACTGGGACCAGGACGGTACTTTGTGGGAAGTTTTTGATTATTACTTCAATATATTTACTTGTTATATATTTATTCAGATCTCTATTTCTTATGGGGTAACATTTAGCAGTTTGTGTGATTCTACTCACCTGTGGTTTGCCTGTGGATTATCTATGTTGGCATAGAATTGTTCATATTATTTTCTTATAATCCTTTTTATTTCTATATTTATGATTAGTGGAAATGCCCACCTTCACTACCTACAACCTTTCTTGACTGTAGTAATTTGAACTCTCTTTTTCTTAGTCAGTTTAGCTAAAGTTTTGTCAACTGTGTTGCTCCTCTCTAAGACAAAACTTTTTGTTTTATTTATTTTTCTCTATTATTTTTTATTCTCCATTTTTATTTATTTTTGCTCAGACTTTTATTATGCCCTTTCTTCAGCTTGCTTACATTTAATTAGCTCTTCTTTCTCTAGAGTCTTAGGGTAAAAGATCTTCTTTCTTAATAAAAGCACTTATGCTATGAATGTTTTTTCTAAGCACTGCTTTAGCTGCATCTCTTAAGTTGATTCTATGCTGTGTTTTCATTTTCATTCATCTCAATTTCCCTTTGATTTATTTGTGATTCTCCAAACTTTTCTTTTGTTATTGATATCTTATTTTGATCCACTGTGGTTAGAGAATATATTTGGTATAATTTAATAGTTTTAAATTTATTAAGCTTTACTTTGAAAATAGTCTATAATGAAGAATGTTCCATGTGCACTTGGGAAAACTGTGTCTTTTGCTATTGTTGAATGGAATATTCTATAGAAGTCTAGTTTCTTTATAGTGTTTCTCAGGTCTTCTATTTCCTTGTTGATTTTCCTTGTTGTTCTATCTATTATTGAGAATGGGGTGTGGAAATTTCTAAATGCTATTATCAAATTGTTTGTTTCTCCTTGCATTCCTATCCTATCTAGTTTTCTGTACTTGGGGACTGTATTGTCAGATGTATGTGTATTTATAATTATTATACTTCCAGATAGATTGACACTATTATTATTACAAAATGTTCTCCTTTGTCTCTAGAAATATTTTTTTGACTTAAAGACTATTTTGTTTGATATTAGTGTAGCCACTCCAGCTCTCTTTCGATACTTGTTTACTTAGTCTTTTTCCATTCTTTTATTTTCATCCAATTCTGTCTTATATAAAGTATGTCTCTTGTAGACAGCATATAGCTGGATTATATATTTATCAGGTTGTGCCAACTTCTACCTTTCGATTAAAATGTTTATCAATTTACATTTAGGGATTTTACTGATAAGTTAGAATTTATATATACCATTTTCCTGTTTGTTTCTTATGTCATTTTTTTTTTTTTTTTTTTTTTTTGCGGTATGCGGGCCTCTCACTGTTGTGGCCCCTCCCATTGCTGAGCACAGGCTCCAGACACACAGGCTCAGTGGCCATGGCTCACAGGCCTAGCTGCTCCACGGCATGTGGGATCTTCCCAGACCAGGGCACGAACCCATGCCCCTGCATCGGCAGGCGGACTCTCAACCACTGTGCCACCAGGGAAGCCCTCTTATGTCATTTTTAATTTTGTTCCTTCATTCCTCCATTACTGATTTCTTTTGTGCAAAATACATATTTCTTAGTATATGTTAGAATATAAATTCCCTTCTTAATTTTTCAGTACTTTTCTGATATTTTCTTAGTAACTGTCCTGGGTATTACAATTACTATATTAGCTTAAAACAATGCAGTTCAAATTGATATCAACTAATTTAATGATATATAGAAAAATGTGTTCCAATATAGCTCTATCAGCTCACTTCTTCTTTGTGCTATTTTTTTTAAAACAACTATATCATTTGTGTTATAAACCAATCAACACAGCTTTTAAATTATTATATTATGCAATTGTCTTATAAATGATATGGCAATGGTTTCAGTTTTCAACCATTGAGAACAATGTTTGCTGTGGGTTTGTCATATATGGCCTTTATTATGTTGAGGTAAGTTCTCTCTATGCCTACTTTCTGGAGGGTTTTTACCATAAATGGGTGTTGAATTATGTCAAAAGATTTTTCTGCATCTATTGAGGTGATCATATGGTTTTTCTCCTTCAGTTTGTTAATATGGTTTATCACATTGATTGATTTGCATATATTAAAGAACCCTTGTATTCCAGGGATAAAGCCCACTTGATCATGGTGTATGATCCTTTTAATGTGCTGTAGGATTCTGTTTCCTAGAATTTGGTTGAGAATTTTTGCATCTAGGCTCATCAGTGATATTGGCCTGTAGTTTTCTTTCTTTGTCTGGTTTTGGTATCAGGGTGATGGTAGCCTTGTAGAATGAGTTTGGGAGTGTTCCTCCCTCTGCTATATTTTGGAAGAGTTTGAGAAGGATAGGTGTTAGCTCTTCTCTAAATGTTGGATAGAATTTGCCTGTGAAGCCATATGGACCTGGGATTTTGTTTCTTGGAAGATTTTTAATCACAGTCTCAATTTCAGTGCTTGTGACTGGTCTGTTCATATTTTCTATTTCTTCCTGGTTCAAGAACAAGACAAGGTTGTCCACTCTCACCACTATTATTCAACATAGTTTTGGAAGTTTTAGCCATAGCAATCAGAGAAGAAAAAGAAATAAAAGGAATCCAAATCAGAAAAGAAGTAAAGCTGTCACTTTTTTGCAGACAACAGGATACTATACATACAGAATCCTAAAGATGCTACCAGAAAACTACTAGAGCTAATCAATAAATCTGGTAAAGTAGCAGGATACAAAATTAATGCACAGAAATCTCTGGCATTCCTATACACTAATGATGAAAAATCTGAAAGAGATATTAAGGAAATACTCTCATTTATCACTGCAACAGAAAGAAGAAAACACCTAGGAATAAACTTACCTAAGGAGACAAATGACCTGTATGCAGAAAACTATAAGACACTGATGAAAGAAATTAAAGATGATACAAACAGATGGAGAGATATACCATGTTCTTAGATTAGAAGAATCAACATTGTGAAGATGACTATACCCAAAGCAATCTAGAGATTCAGTGCAATCCTTATCAAAGTACCAATGGCATTTTTCACAGAACTAGAACAAAAAATTTCACAATTTGTATGGAAACACAAAAGACCCCAAATAGCCAAAGCAATCTTGAGCAAAAAAAATGGAGCTGGAGGAATCAGGCTCCCTGACTTCAGACTATACTACAAAGCTCCAGTAATCAAGACAGTATGGTACTGGCACAAAAACAGAAATAGAGATCCATGGAACAGGATAAAAAGCCCAGAGATAAACCCACACACCTATGGTCACCTTATTTTTGATAAAGGAGGCAAGAATATACAATGTAACAAAGACAGCCTCTTCAATAATTGGTGCTGGGAAAACTGGACAGCTACATGTAAAAGAATGAAGTTAGAACACTCCCTAACACCATACACAAAAATAAGCTCAAAATGGATCAAAGACCCAAATGTAAAGCCAGACATTATAAAATTCATAGAGGAAAACATAGGCAAAACATTCTATGACATAAATCACAGCAAGTTCCTTTTTGACCCACATCCTAGTGAAATGGAAATAAAAACAAAAATAAATAAATGGGACCTAATGAAACTTAAAAGCTTTTGCACAGTAATGGAAACCATAAACAAGATGAAAAGACAACACTCATAATGGGAGAAAATATTTGCAAAGGAAGCAACTGACAAAGGATTAATCTCCAAAATTTATAAACAGCTCATGCAGCTCAATATCAGAAAAACAAACAACACAATCCAAAAATGGGCAAAGGACCTAAATAGACATTTATCCAAAGAAGATATACAGATTACCAACAAACACATGAAATGATGCTCAACATCTCTAATCATTAGAGCAATGCAAATCAATACTACAGTGTGGTGTCTCCTCACACTTGTCAGAATTTCCATCATCAAAAAATCTACAAACAATAAATGCTGGGGAGGGTGTGGAGAAAAGGGAACCTGCTTGCACTTTTGGGGGAAGGTAAATTGATACAGCTACTATGGAGAACAGTATGGAGTTTCCTTAACAATCTAAAAATAGAACTACCATATGACCCATCAATCCCACTACTGGGCATATACCTTGAGAAAACCATAATTCAAAAAGAGTCATGTACCACAATGTTCACTGCAGCTCTCTTTACAATAACCAGGATATAGAAGCAACCTAAATGTCCATCAACAGCTAAGTGGATAAAGAAGGTGTGGCGCATATATACAATGGAATATTATTCAGCCTTAAAAAGAAACGAAATTGAGTTATTTGTAGAGAGGTGGATGGACCTAGAGTCTGTCATACAGAGTGAAGTAAGTCAGAAAGAGTAAAACAAATACCATATGGTAACACATATATATGGAATCTAAACAAACAAACAAACAGAAAGCTTCTGAAGAAGCTAGGGGCAGGACAGGAATAAAGACACAGACATAGAGAAGGAATTGAGGACACGGGAAGGAGGAAGGGTAAGCTGGGACGAAGTGAGAGAGTGGCATGGACATATCTACTCTACCAAATGTAAAATAGATAGCTAGTGGGAAGCAGTTGCATAGCACAGGGAGATCAGCTTGGTTCTTTTTGACCACCTAGAGGGGTGGGTTAGGGAGAGTGGGAGGGAGACACAAGAGGGAGGAGATATAGGGATATAAGTATACATATAGCTGATTCACTTTATTATAAAACAGAAACTAACACACCATTGTAAAGCAATTATACTCCAATAAAGATGTTTAAAAATTAATAATAAAAAAAGAAAATAAATAAAACAAACCATATGGAAATAGGAAGTTATAAACAAATAGACATTTATACAGTTTTTTTTGTAATTTTATATGTAGTTATCTTTACTGGTGCTTTTATTTCTTCATGTAGATTTGAGTTACTGCCTAGTTTCCTGTCAATTCAGCCTGAAAGATTTAGTAGTTTTTGTTGTAGAGCAACTATATTAGCAATGAATTCTCTCAGTTTTATTTATCTGGGAATGTATCGCTTTTCCTTCATTTTTGAAAGATAGTTTTTCTAGATATAGAATTTCTTTTTTAATATAAATTTTTGATTGACAAGTTTTTGTTGTTGCTGCTCTTGATTTTTTGTTTTTTTATTTTTAACTTTCTGTATTTTGAATATGTTATCTTACTGCCTTCTGTTCTCCATAGTTTCAGATGTGAAGTTAGATGTTTTTGTTGAAAACTGGAAATTTTAAAAATATAATGTGGTAACTCTGTAAATAAGATTCTATTCCTTTTCCCAAGGTTTGGTGTAATTGCTATTTTTTATTATTTCTGCTGTTTGTTTAATGACTTTCTTGGAATAATTTTTTAAACTTTGTGTTCTTTGTCATATACAGTCACAAAAGTCTCTGCTCAGTTGATTTACTGTTTAGTTAATAATAGGACAGATATTTCCATAAGTTTCTTAAACCAATAAGTGGCCAGCTCCTGTTGTGGGGCTTTGTATGTGTTGGGATACACCTTCAATATGTCAGTAGGCAGTTTTCAATTCTGCCTTAGCCTTCTCCACATACTTGTGCAGAGCTTCAACGTCAGTCAGAAGTGAGAGATTAAGAATTTTTCAGGTCTTTTCTAGGCATATGCACACCATTGCACATGCACATCACCTTCTAGATTCCCATGAATATTTCAGATTTTCAAAGACTTCTATCGACAACTTATCCCCTAGGTTTTTCTTTTAAGATTTTGTTCAGCCTTTTGTTATCCCAAACTTGTATTACAGCGTTAGGTAACTGCAGTGTTAAACAATTACCACTGATTGTCCATGTCAAATACTCTAAGAAAGAGCTAGTTATCCAGGATAATTTCTGAGTCAGGTAAAATACGTGAAGTTGCTGTGAATGAAACTTTTCATGGCGGTTTTCCTGGATAGCACAGTCACAGGCTGTTGACTTTAAAAATTACTGCAGAGCTGGAAAAAGGAAATGGGAATCAGACAAGTTAAAACACCTCAAACTCATTGTTCTTACTGAGAGTCACCCATTTTTCTTGATAAAACACTACTCAGATTGTTGCAAGACTTTGGTTATTTTTCAGTTCTGAAAAAGTTGAGTTTGATCATCTTTGCCAGTGTATTTGCTGCTTATATGAAGGAGAGGGTGTTCAGACACCCTTATTCCACCATTATGGTGTTGCTCCTAGTTATAAATTCTTGTAACACTGCAAACATTTCTTTTCTTAAAACACAAAAACAGTTTAAAGCACTATTTTAAGCTCTTTTTGTAAGCATGAATCACTGTTATATTTTGCATACAATTTAATTACTTTTACCCTCATTACATCTAAGTTCTGTGAAGATGAGGTATACCTACTTTGGTTATTGTGATATTCTCGGCTTCTTGCACTGTACCTGACACCTAAGAGTAGCCGAAAGGTATTGGCTAATTAATGAATGCTAAATGCTCATGAAAGCACACAAGATGGATATGATAGCAGAAATACTAGAAACCATGGAATTCCTTTAAGACCTATTGCAATATGGTGAAATATATTTGGTAGAAGTGTCCAAAGTAGTTCTCTCGGGAATTGTAAAATGTCAGAAATAGGACTATAGTCATCTGCTTTCCAGATTTGTCCCAAGTACAATAAAGAATAAATGGGACTCAATTCCTTGACCTCCTGACCCTAAAGTTCCACAGAAGTTCTGTTATAGCATCTGAAAATGGTGACTGCTGCTAATGTGCCTGTGCATGATTTCTGTTTCCAATACCACCTTATTTTTTCAAACGGGAGGTATGGTGATCTACATCAGGACTATTGTGTGGGCGAACATATCTTTGTAAACTAGGCTTTAGAAGAAAGATCACAAAACACCATCATGCAGTGTTCTTGGAAAGATCAGAGTGTGGCAGCATCACAGCCTAGGAGCATTCTCTGTGCACTTTCTATCACCCACTCTGTTTGCTTTCCTTCGTGCCTCTGTTTCTCCCACAGTGCTACTTTGATGGCTAACCACTGAAGACAGAAGACTGGTAAAGAAAACTAATAAAGAAGATTTTGGTAAATAATGTCATTTGTAGACTTGCTTTCTCCTTTACTTTGGAAGTGTAAACTGAGCCTGGGCAGTCATCTGAGTTTCCTGACACTAGGAACATAAATCAGACTGCTTGGTAAAAACAATCTGACATTGCAACCAGATGTGAAAAGCATAGCTAGATATTGTAGCTAGGAAAAAGAAAAGTGTTACTATTTTAAGTGACTAGGATTGTGTTTGGTTAACAACTTGGTACGAATTAACAAGGAAATGTGGCACTTGGGGACATCCAAGACCTTGACTGGCTCACGGTGAGCCTCTGTGAAAAGGAAAGAGACCCTGGCCAGAGGGAGATATGATGTCATAACTTCGTTTCAATTGCAAGCAAAGTAATTTCATGAGATGCATAAAAATCCCACTCATTTTGCACCTCCTCAAACACTTGAGTATTGAACAAGAATCTTTTTCTAGGTAACTTTTCATATTTTCATTGCATATAAAAGTATTGCATATTCATCTTTTCAAGAAGTAAGGCACATATTTGTCATGGTATAGCTCTGAATGGATGGAAAGTAAAAGGACTGCAGAAATGAAAGAGATTGTTCATGTTTTCCTAAAAACTTGCTTAGACTACTTCTTCCATTGTCTGGGAGAAGAAAGAAAACCCAGCAGCATTTCAGGTGGCATCAGAGCTACCCCATTCAGCAAGATTTCTCCTGAAGAGGAAAGGAGAAAGCTTATGACTGGGTTTTTTTTTCCCCCACTTATGAGTTCTACAGTACAGTCCAAGGTAGTGGTTATTAACCATTCTGCATCTCACTGGTGTGAAATAAGTAACATATAATATTACAAGTAAAACACTGTTCCTAAACATAGTTAAAGCACTATATGTTGCAAATGACTTACTTTTTAAAATATAAATTAGACCTGATTCAAGAATATCTTTATGATGATGTCAGTCTCACAAAGTTTCTACATAAAAATATTACTTGGAGGAAATATTTTATTTCTCTCTTTTTGAACTACTTTGTGTACTGTTTATATACATTTTAATTACATGTACTTATCTATGACTTATGAGGCCATACTATTCTACTTGATTACATCATTTACCCTTAATTATATCTAAAACCAGAATGAGGTTATATTTGATGAATCTAAAAGGCAGGGTCAAAAGTAAAAGGAGGGCTTCCCTGGTGGCGCAGTGGTTGAGAGTCCACCTGCCGATGCAGGGGATGTGGGTTTGGGCCCCAGTCTGGGAAGATCCCACATGCCGCGGAGCGGCTGGGCCTGTGAGACATGGCCGCTGAGCCTGCGCGTCCAGAGCCTGTCGCTCCGCAACAGGAGAGGCCACAACAGTGAGAGGCCCGCATACCGAAAAAAAAAAAAAAAGTAAAAGGAAGCCTTTGAGGGCTTCAACTTACTATATTAAAGTGCATCAGTAATTTTCAGGGGAAGATGGTGGAAGAGTAAGACGCAGAGATCACCTTCCTCCCCACAGATACACCAGAAATACATCTACACGTGAAACAACTCCTACAGAACACCTACTGAACGCTGGCAGAAGACCTCAGACCTCCCAAAAGGCAAGAAACTCCCCACGTACCTGGGTAGGGCGAAAGAAAGAAGAATAAACAGAGACAAAAGGATAGGGACGGGACCTGTACCAGTGGGAGGGAGCCGTGAAGGAGGAAAGGTTTCCACACACTAGGAAGCCGCTTTGCGGCTGGAGACTGTGGGTGACGGAGGGGGGAAGCTTTGGAGCTGCGGAGGAGAGCACAGCAACAGGGGTGCGGAGGGCAGAGCGGAGAGATTCCCGCACAGAGGATCGGTGCCGACCGGCACTCACCAGCCCGAGAGGCTTGTCTGCTCACCCGCCGGGCTGGGCGGGGTTGGGAGCTGAGGCTTGGGCTTCGGTGTGATTGCAGGGAGAGGACTGGGTTTGGCGGCGTGAACACAGCCTGAAAGGGTTAGTGCACCACAGCTAGCCGGGAGGGAGTCCGGGGAAAAGTCTGGACCTGCCGAAGAGGCAAGAGACTTTTTATTCCCTCTGTTTCCTGATGCATGAGAAGAGGGGATTCAGAGCGCTACTTAAAGGAGCTCCAGAAACGGGCACGAACCGCGGCTAAAAGCGTGGACCCCAGAGATGGTCATGAGACGCTAAGGCTGCTGCTGCCACCACCAAGAAGCCTGTGTGCGAGCACAGGTCCCTATCCACACCCCCCTTCCGGGGAGCCTGTGCAGCCCGCCACTGCCAGAGTCCCGGGATCCAGGGACAACTTCCCCGGGAGAACGCACGGCACGCCTCAGGCTGGTGCAACATCCCGCCGGCCTCTGCCGCCGCAGTCTCTCCCCACACTCTGTGCCCCTCCCTCCCACCAGCCTGAGTGAGCCAGAGCCCCCGAATCAGCGGCTCCTTTAACCCCGTCCTGTCTGAGCAAAGAACAGACGCCCTCCGGCGACCTACACACAGAGGCGGGGCCAAATACAAAGCTGAGCCCCTGGGAGCTGTGAGAACAAAGAAGAAAAAGGGAAATCTCTCCCAGCAGCCTCAGAAGCAGCGGATTAAAGCTCCACAATCAACTTGATGTACCCTGCATCTGTGGAATACCTGAATAGACAACGAATCATCCCAAATTGAGGAGGTGGACTTTGAGAGCAAGATTTATGATTTTTTTCCCTTTTTCCTCTTTTTGTGAGTGTGTATGTGTATGCTTCTGTGTGAGATTTTGTCTGTATAGCTTTGTTTCCACCATTTGTCCTAGGGTTCTCTCCGTCCGTTTTTTTATCTTTTTTCTTTTTCTTAATAATTATTTTTTATTTTAATAACTTTATTTTATTTTGTCTTACTTTATTTTACTTTATCTTCTTTCTTTCTTATTTTTCCTTCCTTCCCTCCCTCATTCCTTCCTTCCTCCCTCCCTCCCTCCCATCTTTCTTTCTTTCTTTCTTTCTTTCTTTCTTTCTTTCTTTCTTTCTTTCTTTCTACTTCTACTAATTCTTTCTACTTTTTCTCCCTTTTATTCTGAGCCGTGTGGATGAAAGGCTTTTGGTGCTGCAGCCAGGAGTCAGTGCTGTGCCTCTGAGGCGGGCAGAGCCCACTTCAGGAAACTGGTTAAAAGAGACCTCAGAGCTCCATATAATATCAAACAGTGAAAATCTCCCAGAGATCTCATCTCAACACCAGCAGCCAGCTTCACTCAACGACCAGCAAGCTACAGTGCTGGACACCCTATGCCAAACAACTAGCAAGATAGGAACACAACCCCACCTATTAACAGAGAGGCTGCCTAAAATCATAATAAGTCCACAGACACCCCAAAACAAACCAACAGACGTGGACTTGCCCACCAGAAAGACAATATCCAGCCTCATCCACCAGAACACAGGCACTAGTCCCCTCCACCAGGAAGCCTACACAACCCACTGAACCAACCTTAGCCACTGGGGACAGACACCAAAAACAATGGGAACAAGTACACAACGCACTGAACCAACCTTAGCCACTGGAGACAGACATCAAAAACAACGGGAGCTACGAACTTGCAGCCTGCAAAAAGGAGACCCCAAACACAGAAAGATAAGCAAAATGAGAAGACAGAAAAACATACAGCAGTTGAAGGAGCAAGATAAAAACCCACCAGACTTAACGAATGAAGAGGAAATAGGCAGTCTGCCTGAAAAAGAATTCAGAATAATGATAGTAAAGATGATCCAAAATTTTGGAAATAGAATAGAGAAAATGCAAGAAACATTTAACAAGGACATAAAAGAACTGAAGATGAAACGAGCAACGATGAACAACACAATAAATGAAATTAAAAATACTGTATATGGGATCAATGGCAGAATAACTGAGGCAGAAGAACGGATAAGTGACCTGGAAGATAAAATAGTGGAAATAACTACTGCAGAGCAGAATAAAGAAAAAAGAATGAAAAGAACTGAGGACAGTCTCAGAGACCTCTGGGACAACATTAAATGCACCAACATTCGAATTATAGGGGTTCCAGAAGAAGAAGAGAAAAAGAAAGGGACTGAGAAAATATTTGAAGAGATTATAGTTGAAAACTTCCCTAATATGGGAAAGGAAATAGTTAATCAAGTCCAGGAAGCACAGAGAGTCCCATACAGGATAAATCCAAGGAAAAATATGCCAAGACACATATTAATCAAACTGTCAAAAATTAAATACAAAGAAAACATGTTAAAATCACCAAGGGAAAAACAACAAATAACACACAAAGGAATCCCCATAAGGTTAACCGCTGATCTTTCAGCAGAAACTCTGCAAGCCAGAAGGGACTGGCAGGACATATTTAAAGTGATGAAGGAGAAAAACCTGCAACCAAGATTACTCTACCCAGCAAGGATCTCATTCAGATTTGATGGAGAAATTAAAACCTTTACAGACAAGCAAAACCTGAGAGAGTTCAGCATCACCAAACCAGCTTTACAAGGAATACTAGAGGAACTTCTCTAGGCAAGAAACACAAGAGAAGGAAAAGACCTACAATAACGAACCCAAAACAATTTAGAAAATGGGAATAGGAACATACATATCGATATTTACCTTAAATGTAAATGGACTAAATGCTCCCACAAAAAGATACAGATTGGCTGAATGGATACAAAAACAAGACCCATATATATTCTGTCTACAAGAGACCCACTTCAGACCTAGAGACACATACAGACTGAAAGTAAAGGAATGGAAAAAGATATTCCATGCAAATGGAAACCAAAAGAAAGCTGGAGTAGCAATTATCATATCAGACAAAATAGACTTTAAAATAAAGACTATTAGAAGAGACAAAGAAGGACACTACATAATGATCAAGATATTGATCCAAGAAGAAGATATAACAATTGTAAATATCTATACACCCAACATAGGAGCACCTCAATACATAAGGCAAATGTTAACAGCCATAAAAGGGGAAATCGACAGTAACATATTCATTGTAGGGGACTTTAACACCCAACTTTCACCAAGGGAGAGATCAACCAAAATGAAAATAAATAAGGAAACACAAGCTTTAAATGACAGATTAAACAAGATGGATTTAACTGATATTTATAGGGCATTCCATCCAAAAACAACAGAATACATTTTCTTCTTAAGTTCTCATGGAACATTCTTCAGGAGAGATCATATCTTGGGTCACAAATCAAACCTTGGTAATTGTAAGAAATTTGAAATCTTATTAACTATCTTTTCAGACCACAATGCTATGAGACTAAATTTCAATTACAGGAAGAAAACTGTAAAAATACAAACACATGGAGGTTAAACAATATGCTATTAATAGCCAAGAGATCACTGAAGAAATCAAAGAGGAAATCAAAAAATACTTAGAAACAAATGAAAATGAAAACATGATGTCCCAAAACCTATAGGACACAGCAAAAGCTGTTCTAAGCGGGAAGCTTATAGCAATAAAATCCTACTTCAGGAAAAAGAAAAATCTCAAATAAACAACCTAACCATACACTTATAAAGCAATTAGAGAGTGAAGAAAAGCAAAAACAAAGTTAGCAGAAGGAAAGAAATCATAAAGATCAGATCAGAAATAAATGAAAAAGAAATGAAGAAAACAATATCAAAGACCAATAAAACTAAAAGCTGGTTCTTTGAGAAGATAAACAAATTTGATAAACCATTACCAGACACATGAAGAAGTAAAAAGGAGAAGACTCAAATCAACAGAATTAGAAATGAGAAAGGAGAAGTAACAACAGACATTGCAGAAATACAGAGGATCATGAGGGATTACTACAAGTAACTATATGCCAACAAAATGGATAACCAGAAAGAAATGCACAAATTCTTAGAAAACCACAATTTTCTGAGACTGAACCAGGAAAAAATAGAAAATATAAACAGAACAATCACAAGCACTAAAATTGAAACTTTGATTTAAAATCTTCCAACAAACAAAAGCCCAGGACCAGATGGCTTCACAGGCAAATTCTATCAAACACTTAGAGAAGAGCTAACACCTATCCTTCTCAAACTCTTCCAAAATATAGCAGAGGGAGGAACACTCCCAAACTCATTCTACAAGGCCACCATCACCCTGATACGAAAACCAGACAAAGATGTCACAAAAAAAGAACACTACAGGCCAATACCACTGATGAACATAGATGCAAAAATCCTCAACAAAATACTAGCAGACAGAATCCAACAGCACATTAAAAGGATCATGCACCATGATCAAGTGGGGTTTATTCCAGGAATGCAAGGATTTTTCAGTATAAGCAAATCAATCAACGTGATACACCATATTAACAAACTGAAGGAGAAAAACCATATCATCTCAATAGATGCAGAAAAAGCTTTTGAAAAAATTCAACACCCATTTATGATAAAAACTCTCCAGAAAGTAGGGATAAAGGGAACTTGCCTCAACATAATAAAGGACATATAAGACAAACCCACAGCCAACATCGTCCTCAGTGGTGAAAAACTGAAACCATTTCGACTAAGATCAGGAACAAGACAAGGTTGCTCACTTTCACCACTATTATTCAACATAGTTTTGGAAGTTTTAGCCACGGCAATCAGAGAAGAAAAGGAAATAAAAGGAATCCAAATCAGAAAAGAAGAAGTAAAGCTATCACTGTTTGCAGATGACATAATACTATACATAGAGAATCCTAAAGATGGTATGAGATAACTACTAGAGCTAATCAGTGAATTTGGTAACATAGCAGGACACAAAATTAATGCACAGAAATCTCTTGAATTCCTATACACTAATGATGAAAAATCTGAAACAGGAATTAGTGAAACACTGCCATCTACCATTACAACAAAAAGAATAAACCTACCTAAGGAGACAAAAGACCTGTATGCAGAAAGCAATAAGACACTGATGAAAGAAATTAAAGTTGATACAAACAGTTGGAGAGATACACAATGTTCTTGGGTTGGAAGAATAAACATTGTGAGAATGACTATACTACCCAAAGCAATCTACAGATTCAGTGCAATCTCTATCAAACTACCAATGGCATTTTTCACAGAACTAGAACAAAAAATTTCACAATTTGCATGGAAACACAAAAGACCCCAAATAGCCAAAGCAATCTTGAGAAAGAAAAACAGAGTTGGAGGAATCAGGCCCCCTGACTTCAGACTATACTACAAAGCTCCAGTAATCAAGACAGTATGGTACTGGCACAAAAACAGAAATAGAGATCAATGGAACAGGATAGAAAGACCAGAGATAAACCCATGCACATATGGTCATCTTATTTTTGATAAAGGAAGGAAGAATATACAATGGAGAAAAGACAGCCTCTTCAATTATTGGTTCTGGGAAAACTGGACAGCTACATGTAAAAGAATGAAATTAGAACACTCCCTAACACCATACACAAAAATAAACTCAAGATGGATTAAAGACCCAAATGTAAGGCCAGACACTATAAAACTCTTAGAGGAAAACATAGGCAGACACTCTCTGACATATACCACAGCAATATCCTTTCTTGCCCCACGTCCTAGAGTAATAAAAATTAAAACAAAGATAAACAAATGGGACCTAACGAAACTTAAAAGCTTCTGCACAGCAAAGGAAACCAGAAACAAAACAAAAAGACAACCTTCAGAATGGGAGAAAGTATTTGCAAATGAAGCAACAGACAAAGGATTAATCTCCAAAATATACAAGCAGCTCATGCAGCTCAATATCAAAAAAACAAACAACCCAATGCAAAAATGGGCAGAAGACGTAAATAGACATTTCTCCAAAGAAGATAAACAGATTGCCAAGAAACACACAAAAGGATGTGCAACATCAGTAATCATTAGAGAAATGCAAATCAAAACTACAGTGTGGTATCACCTCACACTGGTCAGAATGGCCATCATCAGAAAATCTACAAACAGTAAATGCTAGAGAGGGTGTGGAGAAAAGGGAACCCTCATACACTGTTGGTGGGAATGTAAATTGGTACAGCTACTATGGAGAACAGTATGGATATTCTTTAAAAAACTAAAAATAGAACTACCATATGACCAAGCAATCCCACTACTGGGCATATACCCTAAGAAAACCATAACTCAAAAAGAGTCATGTACCACAATGTTCATTGCAGCACTATATACAATAGCCAGGACATGGAAGCAACCTAAGTGTCCATCGACAGATGAATGGATAAAGAAGATGCGGCACATATATAGAATGGAATATTACTGTGCCCAAAAAAGAAATAAAATTGAGTTATTTGTAGTTAGGTGGATGGACCTAGAGTCTGTCATACAGAGTGAAGTTAAGTCAGAAAGAGAAAAACAAATACTGTATGCTGACACATATACATGGGATCTAAAAAACAATTGTTTCTGAGGAACCTAGAGGCAGGACAGGAATAAAGATGCAGACATAGAAAACGGAATTGAGGACAAGGGGAGGGGAAATTGTAAGCTGGGATGAAGTGAGAGAGGGGCATTGACATATATACACTATCAACTGTAAAATAGATAGCTAGTGAGAAGCAGCCACATAGCACAGGGACATCAGCTCGGTGGTTTGTGATCACCTAGAGGGGTGGGATAGGGAGGGTGGGAGGGAGGGAGATTTAAGAGGGAAGAGGTATGGGAACATATGTATATGTATAACTGATTCACTTTGTTATAAAGCAGAAACTAATACACCATTGTAAAGCAATTATACTCCAATGAAGATGTTAAAAAAAATAAAAACAAACAAACAAACAAAATAAATGTATATCCTTTAAATAAGAGTTCATGTCAACATCTAATCTGGAGACAAAGCAGATAACTTGTTAAAGAGTAATCTTTAGTTGATATCTTCAAAATAATTTTTATTTACAGAGCCATTTTGAGATGGAGGATAAGTGATATGCTCGCCAAGGGAAACCCTATCATGATTGAAAGAGATGTCATGACAGGTTTTTACAAAGAAAAGGGGAGGGATGCCTTTATTTCCTAAGAATATTTTTTTCTGCTCTTACAGTAAAAGAAAAAACAGGCAGAAACAAAAATTGCCTTTTCTGCTCCTTATTCACTCTGTGAATTCATAGAAAGTCTCATGATAATGAGCCTCCAAGAATGTCCAAGGCCCATGACAACATTTTTTAGCATTGTATAATTTATTACTTGAATGTGATATTTTTACCCCTGTATTCATGTTTGTTCTTCCCACCTAGAATGTATACTACTTATAGGAAAGGACTACATTTTATAATTATTTTACCCAAGTGTCTTGTGCATAGTTAAGCACTCAAAAAATGAGTTATTATTTTTAACTTAATCCATCATTTTAATATAGAAAAATAATAATTTTGTATAAAATATGAGACATTCCTATGTCTCTCCATTAACTATTTAGAAATGTTAACATAAGCTGGATATATACACTCATAAAGAGGTGTCGTAGGGCAGGGTCTGTGTTTTCCTGCCTGTATCCCAAGCTCTGGGGACAGTATCTGGCACATATAAATGTCTAATAAATAACTGTTAAATGAATGGATCTCAGTGTTTACGGTTATAACTGATGAGAGTGCAAGTATAAGGTCAACATGCAAATAAGCTTTTCTACTCAGGCAGTCTTTAAAAAATATTGTTTTAAATCAAAAGATTAAGTACCAAAGCTCCTTTTAAAAATACAGATAATTTGGGAAATGACTCAGAAACAAGATAAAGATGTCACAACTGTGAACAAAAATAGGTAGGTGTAAATAATGTATTTATAATCATAAATTATCTGAATTTAAAGTGATAGACTTACCTGAAAACTTGTCTTCATGTTATGGTGAGAGTTGTTGTTTTTTTTTTTTTTCTCTCTAACATTTCACATCAAACTGCTCTCTAGCCTTGAAGATAATGCCTTGGCTAAAAACATTTCACTGAAATCTAGCTTTTCTTTAGTCAAACCCAGAGAGGGGGTGGTCCAGGGGGTGAACCTACTGAGGATAATTTACCCAAAACATGGAAGATCCAATTCTTCATTCAAGCCTTAATGTGGACATCAATGGAATATAGGAAATTGATGAGCTAACAATATTAATACCATTTTTCAACAGTTACTGGAGTCCAAAAATTGTGTAAAATATTTTAAATAAGTTATTACTAACCTGTATGATAAAATTATAAGGTAGATATTAGTGTCACATCTTGGAGGTGGGGAAATTGAAAATCAGAGATATAAAATGATTTAGCTTAGGATGCTTTCATGTGACCAAGCTGAGATTTAAATTTAAGTCTGTTTGGCTAGCAAAGCTCAAATCCCAAGCTTTTCCCTCTACACTACCCAACCTCATATAACTCCAGAAGCTTCACCTCATCCAGCCATATCTTTGATCATCTGTGTCTCAACCCACACTTTTATCCTAATCTTGGCTTTGCCCAATCTCAGTCATTATTCATTCAGGCTCAGATTACCCAAGACACACTGCTGTCATTGTTCAGGTCAATCCCTAATGACCAGGAGAATGATTTATGGAAAAGATTAGCTGAGGCTTAGCACTTATCTCTAGTGGGTGTTTTTAAAGGGAAACTGGAGAGTATAGTGGAAAAAGTTTGGGATTTGAGCTTCATAGTCAGACAGAATTACATTTAAATCTCAACTTTGTCGATTTGCACCATCCTTAGTTAAGTGACTTCACATCCATGAGCATGATCTCCCCATTTATAAAATCACATCTCTGCTTGAAGGCCACTGGCACTGCTTGTTGAAACTAAAGCTGAAACATGGAGAAGACACAGAAACTCAGAACTCCACCAGGCATTCTTGCAGCCAAGAATGAGACCTGCAAGGCTGGTGCTCTGAAAGGAGGTAGCACATGTATTACTGTTCTTAATGACTGTCACTCATTTATTTTGGGATGTCGATATCTATAACTCAAAATAGACCGTGCCAATGACTCATTGGAGAGTCCAATAATGTGATGCAATTTTTTCTACCTAGAAATATCTGGTGAAGATTGTGGTTGTAAGAAAAAGATATGGGCTTGACCATTGCCTTTGTCACACACATTATCTTCACAGAGCGGTATAGACATGAGGTATTTAAGATCACAAGCGTAAATAAGATTTAAGGAACCAATGTATCTCTATTCTTTCATTGATATATCTGTTCCATTTATGTAGTAACACCCTAATCAAAGAACTAGAGTTATTTTTCTGATATAATGACCAACTCACAATGGCAAAGTTCAGGCAGGGTGTATGTACCATTTCAGGCATTTAAAAGAGTTTCTGTTAAGTTTATTGAGTATGTGAAAAAGGATGTTTTAAGAACTAGTTTTAGATATTATGGATAGCCACACCTATCTTTTCTAACAAAGAGTGGATTTAAGGTAAACTAATAGACACATAGTATAAAAAATCATAATGGTTAAGCTTTTTTAAAAGGGGTGGTGAGGAGAAAAATTAATTGTTAGTGAGAAAAAAGAGAAAAGATTTTACCAGGAATCCATGATAAAGCTATTAAAATTAGATACTATGCATTGTGCACTCAGACAAGAAAAGCAGCTTAGATGGTGAGAGGGCCACATGTTTTCCTTCCTCTTCAAAAACTGATTTTTTTCCTTCATAAGAGAAGAAAGGGGGGGAAAACAAAAACCTCTTTCTTAATGTTTACTACACATCAGGAATTACCTCATAACTTTACACATACTAACAGATTTAATTTTCACAACAATCCAATAAACTAAGCAATCTCAGAGGTCAGCAAACGATGACCCATGAATCCAGACAGATGCCTATTTTATTATGACCTGTAGCTAGGGACATTTTTTACATTTTAAAAAGGTTATCTTTTGAATGGTTATATAATTACCTATATAATCTACCTCTTGGCTTGCAAAGTCTGAGTCATCTATTGTCTGATCCTTTCAGGAAAATTTTGCCAACCACTGTGCCATATTTTCATTGCACTATTGCAGATGAGAAAATTGAAGCAGTCAGTTCTCTTCTGTTTCCAAACAGTAGGACAAGAATTTGAACTCAGGAGGTTTCATTCTAAAATGTGAGTTCTTCACTGCTTTGCTGCACTGCAGCTCAGAGGTGGGGGCCATCTGACTTGACTATTAGGCGAAAGTCCAGTTAAAAACCAGGCCCTCTGTCAAAATGCTTAGAATCACTGAGTTAGAACTATAGGTGAAAAAGCTGAGCTTTGCCACAGGGAACAATCAGCTTTAACAAAAGCCAAAAATAGGTCCTAGAGAAACCTTGAAGGACAGAGTGGTGGCACTGAAGTAAAGCCAGAACTCCCACAGGACACATACAGAACAGGGACAAAAGAAAGGACATATGATCAACATAGCATCTTCTGGATTTTAACAAGTTTCAGGAACTCAGAGAGCAATTCCCTTTTTTCTCTAGGAGGTGAAAATCAGAATAATGAAGATGATCAAATGAGGCTGCATGGAGACAGGGCAAAGAAACATGCTCTGAGCTCACCAACCCCTAGACCAGGGCCAATGAGTGACCCACTAGAGCAGCCATAGGACATCTGTGCTTGGCTACCAGTCCAGTTTTGAAACCAACATCTGGTGACATTTGCCTCCATTGTATCTTTCAAGCGTAAATATTTTCTACTCCTGTGCTGTATCTTAGCTTTTGTTTAAGGTGCTACTATACTCATTCAAGAAATATTGGATGTATGAAATGGAACAAACCAAACTCTGGTACATCTTTAAGTAGAAAGGGAGAAGCTCTGAAGATTGTATCTCTGGAGACAAAAACTCTGATCAGTAAGCAACCACAGCCAACACAGAGAGAGGTGGGAAGCATCAGAAAACAGATGTGTGTCTGCCCACCAACAGGGCAGACCTGCCTCCCAGTGTGTTCCATCAAGAATGCGTGGTACTGGGGGTTCCAGCCTTCACTGCCAGCCTGCCTGTTCCTGAAGCAAATCTCAGGGGTACGTCTGAAGTGAAAGCAGAGGCTGAAGGTGAGGAGGCAGAATGGTGAAAAGGAGGGCAGTGGTCTGCAAAACAGAGATCCAGACCAGGGCAGAGATAGCCTAGATTTTCTTAACCTGTGAGCCTCTGTTACATCACTGGTAACATGGGCACAGGCTTCTCTACCACACAGGTATTTTGTTACTATTAGAAAAAGTGAAATATCTTGTCCTTTTGTTTGTATATAGAAGACTGCCTAAATGCCACATACAACACACCAAAATTCTTTCTGTAATTCCATTCTTCTATTAAACATCTCCAAGGAAGATCCAACAATCCTCCTTAATAAAATATTAATTGCATCCTAACCTCTTCAAGAAGTTCTGGTGTCTGTTTGAGCATTAAAGAGTACAGAAAATAGGTAATTTTTGAAATTTTCAAAAATTACAAAAATTTCAAAAATGTTGAAATTTCCCTCAATCTGAGCACGTTCTGAAGTTGACAAAGCATTGGTCTCCTCTGTTCTCCAGACCCAACAGTCAACTGCCTGCTTTCACCAACAAGGCAGGAAGACCCTTGATCTGCACCATCACTAACTGCTTTGGCAGGAAAGTTTTTGTTTGAACTATACCTGTAGAAGGAAAAAGACCCATAAAGAAAAAAACACTACTCCCCCTATTTAGCCTATTTCTTTTATATATTTTTTCCCACCTTTGGACAAATAAAAATTTAAAAAGAGAAAATGAGATCAATAAATTGCTGTAGGGCTTCCCTGGTGGCGCAGTGGTTGAGAGTCCACCTGCTGATGCAGGGGACGCAGGTTCGTGCCCCGGTCCAGGAAGGTCCCACATGCCGCGGAACGGCTGGGCCCGTGAGCCATGGCCGCTGAGCCTGCACGTCCGGAGCCTGTGCTCTGCAACAGGAGAGGCCACATCAGTGAGAGGCCCGTGTATCGCTAAATAAATAAATAAATAAATAAATTGCTGTAAGCTCAAAATTATTGATCCTCCTCTAACACTTCACTTGGCATCAAAGGAAATTTATAGCAGACAGTAAAAAAATAAAAATGAAATAAAATAAAACAAGAGGTAAAAATCCTAAACAGTTGGGGAAAATTAAGTTCTACATATTTTCTTACAGAGAAAACTCAATATTCTGGCTGGAGAAACTTAATGAAGAAATGAGAAACTTTATGTTTTTTGTTTTATGTGTCCTTGCTTCATTTTAGATTTGAAGTACCTAGAAGTACCTGGAAATTCTGGAACCCCAAAGAATTGTACCTCTTTTTATTGTAATGAGGATAATTAGTTCTGGCTCAACACAAAACATAAACAAATTAATGCCATAGCCATGGTAGAGTTTTAAACAAGCCAAATTGTTTTCTGGCTGAGATGACCTTCAAAGGCTAGTTTTCTGCATATTTGTCTTTTTTTTCCCCTCGTCTCTTAGATAATTGGGACAATTTGCAACAGAAAAAGAATATGATGCCAACATAAGACAAGCCCATTAAAGAGTATCAACTTGTCAATGGTTCTGAAGTAAATGGATGCAAATATTCTTTACTAGCGCAAAAGGTTCATATTTCTAAACATCCGTCCTGTGTGCCATCACCAAGGAAAGTGGTAGGAGCACATTTCAGCTGTTTCCCTTGGAGTGCTCAGACCAGCTTTTAGTCTTCTGTGGTGAGGAAGCCCCTTATTGCAACTCTATTTTGGTTGTATGCACAGGGTTGACCTAATTTTAAAGAACTTCCTCTGAAACAGGGAGATTCTTCTCCTTGACTGTTGCAATAATGGTTACTCTTCTCAATTGTGTGTGCTTTGGTTTGGTTGATCTCTATAAGCTCAGCAACACTATTTCCTAAAGTGTCCTGCCCCAGTGACTGGCAGGGAGAGAGCCAGAAGCTTGGGCTATTGTATGTTGAGCAGGGACCACGATGAGAGAGACAGAAGGCCCAACATGCAGGTTTCATGGAAGAGTTTCCTGCATCTACACATCCCCTTATCTTTTAAAAAACTACTCTATTGAGGTAGGATTGAAATGTAAAAACTCTGCATATTTATATGCAGCTCTCTGACTTTGGGATAAGTATACATCCATGAAACCATCACCACCATCAAGTCCATAAACATGTTCGTCATCTACCTAAGTCTCTTCCTTCCCCCTTTATTATTATTATTTGTGTGTGTGTGGTAAGGACACAACATCTTACCATAAGATCAACCCTTTGAGCAATTTTTTTAAAACAGTTGAGTAAAGGTTCAGAGGGTTTTATTTTGTTTTTGTCCAAAAATACACACAAGTTTGGAAAAGTGAGCAGATTAGATGTTGAGTCTCTGTCCCCATCTCTTTCCATAACAACACACCACCTCCTCCTTCACCACAAAACCTCGCAGGGCACATGGGTTTGTGTGTTTGATCTGGGTGCATGTGTGCGCACACACACTTTCTGGGAACAGCATCTTGTCTTCCACAGACTTGGAAATGTTGTTTGGTTTGTTACCACACAGGCTTTTGGCAGATGGTGAATCAGCCTCAGGCTCAAAGTCAGCCTTTACTTAAGATGAGCTCCCCTGGTAACCCTCCACCTTCCTCTCTGGAGAGCGCCTGTCAGGCTGCTCCCATCTGCTCCCACTGTTTTCCAGGAGCTGTGCATCTCATTTCACACAGGGCTGCTACGTGCCCAGGAGAATTTTTCCTGACTGCATTGTTTATGCTCATTTCCTTCCTTGGCGCTCTCTAGAGCAAATGTTTCCGTATCTCCCTCAATTAAACATTTAATAAGAAAAGGAGGACCTCATTTTCCTACCACCCAGTTGACCAAGCTTCCTTCAATCTGACCCATATTCTTCCTTCCTTCCTGTTATTGATACAACAACCATGCCCTCTCTGCTACTAGCAAAAGCCAAATTCACAACTTGAACATTGATTGCATCCCATCTCCTTGAGGCTTCCCAAGGACTTTGCTCCTGCATTTCTCCCCTCTCTCCTATGCATCACCAAGTTTACCCTCCCCAGTGTGCTAGTGGGCATTTCCAATAGCACACCAGCACACTATTTTATACAGTGATACAGTCCACCTGAAAGAGCACACCCACTGTTCCAGTGGCCATCTCATTTTACTCTACTGATAGCAAAACTGTCAAGTGTTCATATCTTCAGGCTCACTATTTTCACTTCTTCACCCCAAATGCCTTTTTAGACCTACTCCACTTTACTCCCTGACACTCTACCTATATTATTCTAACTCTTGTCAAGGTCACCAACCACATCTGGATTTTAAAACCTAACGGTCCATTTCCCATTCTCATCTTCTTTGGCTTCTCAGCATCATCAGACACAGATCTTCCTTCTCATAACATTTTCTGCACTTGGCTTCCAGGTCTCTCCACCCCAGGTTTTCATCTTACCTCACCGGCCCCTCTCCCTCTCTTAGCAATACCTAAAGATGTTGGCATTTCTCAAGTTTATTCCTCAACCCCCTTTCCTCCACTAAACTTTCTCTCAAGTAGTCTCCTACAGTCCCAAATATGTGCTTCTATCTCCAACATCTCGGTAGAATTCCAGGCGTATATATACCTCCTTACCAAAAACTTAATTTTCAGAAAAACCCTCCTAACCACCCTATAATTGATTGCACCTGGAGCTTCCTCTAGTTCAGTAAATGTTTCATCCATTCTCCTAGGTGCTCAAGCCAAAATGGGATTTTTCTCATGCTCCATGCTCCAACCTGGTGAGCAAGTCCTGGTGGTTCAAGCTTCAAGAAATTTCCTGACTAGAACTAGAATACTTTTCAGATCCTTTACCACTATACCCATTTGTGAGACACCATCATCTCTCACCTGGATTAGGTCAAGGATTTCCTAATAATACCTCTACTTTTGTCCTGCTACACTTTATTCTCCACATGAATACTAGAACGGTCTTTACAACAAATCCTCCAATAACTTTCCTTCACACTCAGACTGTAATCCAAAGTCCTAAAAGCACAGCTTACCAGGCCCTATATGGGCAAAGAATTTAAACAAGAGTGGATATATGTATATGTATAAAACTGATTCACTTTGCCATACAGCAGAAAGTAACGCTACGTTTTAAATCAACTGTCAACTATACTCCAATAAAAATTTAAACAAACAAAATCAGAACCAGGGTTTCCCTGGTGGTGCAGTGGTTGAGAGTCCTCCTGCTGATGCAGGGGCCGTGGGTTCGTGCCCCAGTCTGGGAAGATCCCACATGCTGCGGAGCGGCTGGGCCCATGAGCCATGGCCGCTGAGCCTGCGCGTCCGGAGCCTGTGCTCCGCAACAGGAGAGGCCACAGCAGTGAGAGGCCCACGTACCGCAAAAAACAAAACAAAACAAAAAGAAAACCCCCAAAAAACAGAACCAACAAAAGATCTCCTTTCACTCTCTAGTTCCTGTGCATGAAATCTCACTCTCTCCCCCAAATCGTCACATGACTGTTCCCTCACTTCATTGAGAGTGCTGCTCAAAGTTTATTTATTAAGCGAGGACTACAATAATCTATAATACCTATTCAAAATTGTCCTTATATACCTTTTTAGCCTACTGACTTTTTCTTTACAATACTCACTGTCTGAAATTATATTATAACGTATTTACATCAAATGTTAATTAAAATAGTCCTTCAGGGAAAAGACTCTTTCTTACCGCTGAATCCCCAGAGCCAAGAATGGTACTTAGCACAGAGTAAGTGCTCAATAAGAACTTGTTGGAAAAAGATGAATAAACAAATAAATTTAAACATAATGTGAGCGATGTCATTGATTATTTCATGTGAAGTGTCTGAGCTAGGATGAGCCTGTCAATTAGGTTGGTGTTAAGGATAAAGGAATGACTGTTGTGATAACCCATAGGTACCTTCACTCAATGTTCTCCTCCTAAAGGAGCCAGAAAAGTAGCTTTAAAAATACATGTAATAAACATTTCTCTGTGCATTACCCTACATTGACTTCCCCCCAAATTTAAAAAACAATATATTTGACATTATTTTTATTTGCTTTCCTATGGAACAGTCCATATTTTTCAGCCTGCTAAACCAAGACCACTACAAAACAAACACAACTTTTTTATCTGTGACATGTTTTCCCCTCCTACCATTAACAACCTTAAAAATGAGCCAGCTTTCATATGAATGAAAGTTTTCTGGAACTATGCTCTAAATACAGTGTATCCTTCTAGCTCTGAGGACCTTACAATATATCTCCCTCTCATCTTTTGCTCTCGTTTCACAACCACTACATGACTCGTCCTCTTTTTTCATTCTCAGAGCTTCCACAGCATCTTCGCTCTACTTGTAAGTCACTTAATAATTTCTCCTTCATAACATATATGAGGATCACCTTTTTTATTCAAGATAATACATTTTTGAAAGCAGAGACTATATAAGTGTACACCCATCAACTAGCAGCCTACCTGGCAAATAATAGATGCTCAATAAATCATGAATGAATGAATAAATTAATCAATAAATAGATGAAGAAATATTGAATAAAATAAAACAGGTTATAGCCTATAAATAAGAGGTGGGGTCAAGGAATGGAAAACCAGGTTAGCATTTGGAACCTCAGAAGCTCATGGACATGATGCTAACTACCAAGTAGCTAAGTATGTACAGACTCTTTGACTGTCAAATGCCAGCCTCAGGAGTGTGTTTGTGCGTGTGTGTGAAGAGTGCTGACAAAAGCAAGGCAATGCTTGGTCTAATACATTTTCCTCCTCATTTGTGATCTAAGAAAGAAATTCTATATCTGGTTTCCTGGTAAGAATGATGTTCCCTGACACATCGATGAGGAAACTTGTTTCTCAGAGAGAAAAATGTTCCCTTCCCCTCTCAGCATAAGTAAGCTCTTCTATGAGGGGAGGACTGGCCAACCTCACCATGATTGGGGTCTGCATCTGATGTTATTGTTTTCCATGCTGGTCAGCGTGCCCTCTGCCCTGCACATCTCAGCCAAGGGAGAATCTCTTTGGATAGTCTTTGGATGGGATTTTTGTCCCAGTCCACGTAGATTTCCACTATTCATTACTACTGTAAGGGCTGTATTACTTGTGGTGTCTTAACCAAGTTTCTGAAATCCCAATAAGTGTCACAAGGTAATGGATCTTAAAGGAACAAAGATGTGAAACAATTTCCAAGTCTACCTCCAGCCTTCAGAGAGAATCACTCACCAACAACTCAGAAACACTGAAGGGAGATAAGCCATCCTGGAAATAGCCACAACCAAAAGTGTTTCAAATTATACTTCTTAGGATATCTTATAAGTTTATTTTACTCTAAATTCATGATATTTTTCAACATGGGAGCCATTTTGGCTGCTACTAGCCACTGTAGTTAGATAAGTTAGGTATTAATTTAAGAAGCGTACACCCAATGACAAACTACAGGAAGTCAAAGGCGCAGATGAGACATTTTCTCAACTACTTTTAGAATTTCCTCACACATTTTGAGTAACTTGTAATGTATCAGTCTTACTGCCACTGCCATACATGATTCTTCGAAAACAGGTACTAAAGGGAAGCCATTGAGCCATTACTTTTACTTGGAAATTGAAGGTGAAAACCCTGCATTGAAATGGAGGCATCAATTTACAAGATGAAATGACCCTTAACAGGAAAGTCAGCTAACTAGTCCCGCTGGAAATATCTGTCCTTGAAATGTGAAGCTCTGGCTGGTCTGAGCCCCCCGAGGTGGGAGTAATCCTGCCCCTTCCCTAAGGACCTTCACCATTTTGATCATCATGGCATTTAGAATTGGGGGAGGAAAAAAAATCACAGCCTGACTACAGGCAGTAAATCCCTGCATTTCTTGAGGATTAATGGTAAAGCTTTAACAAAGTGTTTCAGATTCTTAAAACATAGGTATGCTTTCCCACATGGCAAACCCAGACATTTTCTGGCTGAGCTATATTTCATCTGTATATGGACAGATATTTTTGTGTTGACAGAAGCAGGACTTGCAAGTAACCCCTTTTTGCCTTGGAAAAGCCAACTACAGAATATGCTTCCATGTACGAGAAATAGAAAATGTTCTTGAGTCCCCTGGGTTTCTAGCCAGGATTGTGAATGGAGAAGGGCCATACATCCCAATTAGCTTATTTTGAAATACCTCTAGTTTTCTGGTTTGATAACCCGCAGGGATATTCCTCTTCTGTGTGGTATTTTCCTAATGGGCTCTTCTTAGGCAGCAGGAAAGACTGTCATTGCTTAATAGGTTTGAAAATGCAAGACTGACCCAAAAGCACCTACCAAAGACCTCCTGGCCTATTAGTCTGCAGTTCTGTCAGGTGCCACTTTGTGACCTCTGGGGCTTTATATAACTTTGTATGGATGAGCACGATGACAGAGAGAGGGAGGCTTGCACCATCTAGGCTGATTTGCAGAGATTCAGTAGCTTCACTAAAATACGTTTCATATTTTTGGTACATGCATGCACCTATGTGTACACTTAATGTAATGGGCTCCTTTTCCTCCCCACCATTCACAGTCTGTTATGAAACTGGTGGTGCATTTTAAAATTGATTTTGACTTGGAATCAAGGAAATATGGCATTACTCTGTATTTAAAGATCAAAGTTATAATTAACAAATATAACAAAATAAATGCAATATAAAAAAAACTGTGTTTAAATTGGGTTGCTGAACTTAAACATTATAATTAGTCTGAATATAAGTTTTAAAGTTATCCCCGAATACCTCATGAATTCACCTTCACTCTCTCTCTCCCTCTCTCTCTGGTACAGAGTTAGAGAGCTTGGAAGGGTTCCACTTGTTTGTGTGTTACTGTCGTTTTTAGAAAATCTATAATTTGGGGGATTTATTTATGACTTGTTCTTGCATTTCAGGCTTGAAGTCTTGCTCTTAGCTTGTTTATTTGACCTTAACTGGGATCACATCTGTTCTAGTATCTTGGACATTTGTGATCACAGATCCATTCCAGGCTTCTTTTCATGCTCTGATGAACAAATACTTCTGTATCCTGTTTGCTTTCATGGTTCAACCCCAAAGCAGTTCGTCCTACTTCCTCACGGCAGTAGCCCCTCCCCTGTGATGCCTTTAGGAAACTTGTGAAGCATTTCCTGTCATCAGTGTTCCCCACTCTCCTTTCTCTTCCTTGGACTGACCTAACCCCTCCTTCAGAGGTAGAACGTCTCTTTCAGTAATAGCTCCTATGAACAGGCAGACTATTTTGCATCACATGTACATTGAATAACTTGTGAGTGTAAATCCCTTTCATAGATATTTGCATTTTAAGCTTTTTAACCTTAATTGTAGAAATTGGAAATGGAATTTAAAACTATTTCCTTCTTAATGCAACTCCATGCATCAGCAGGCCATGAAGACCTGAGGGAATTGATTTTAACCCTAAATTCATAAATCAATATTTTGCATATGCAAAGACAATCTAGGCATAAATTTCTAAGTCTTTTTGTGCAGTGGTTGAGAATGAGTGGAAAAAAAAAAAAAAGAAAGAAATAATATGGCCATGCTCACTCCTCTCCAGGTATCCCAGTGTCTTCCTGTAGAAAATCTACTAAACTGAATTGACTGACCACTTCCAAATTAACCATTCTTGGGAGCTATTAAGGACACATTAATTCAAGGTGAGTTAGCGGTTGCAGACCTGGACACTGAGCCTACCTACCACCATCTCAATCCCATGCCAGCTGAGAGGTCAGCCTGCCATCATCTGTCTCTTGATCAATATTCATTAAAGACATTGGAATGACCAGGGCCACTTGCAAAGACAGATTCCTTGGAGAGTAGCTCAGGACTCTGTATTTTAATAAAATACTTGAGTGATTATTAAGCACATTCAATTTTGGGAACCATGACTTTGTACCCTTTACTAAATTTCTCCTTTACATTTCCTCCCTGTCTCTTTCTACTCTTCAATTGACCATAACTTATTCTTCCCCTCACCCTGCCACAAAATTCATAGATAGTAGAAGTCATGCAAAGTCGTTTCTAGTTTTGTCTGCCCCTTGCCCCATGCCTTCTTCTGACCTAAATGTGGATGAAGATCACACTCTCACTTCCAGAACAAATGGAATCAGCTTTGGAGCCTCAATGCCACAAAACCTAAGATACTATAGGCATGATAAAGTGAGGTCGTTGGGTCGTTGTCAAGATCATTCCAGCCCAATAGGAGTCTACCAAAGAAATCCAGGAATTCTTTGCTATAGTCCAGGGTTGTAAGTGTGGTAGGTACAAAGGATATTTGGAGGTCTTAGGTTCAAGCCCTTTGTTTTGTATGGATGAGGAGTCTGTGTAGATGCTCATGAGAATAATGAGAGAATTATCCCATAAGTAGATAGCATCTGGAAAAAAATGGTGGATGTTGATGCTGATTTATATAAGGAGGGTTTTTTTTTTAAGCTGTAAAATGTACTTTTTTTTTGTTTTTTTGTAGTACACGGGCCTCTCACTGTTGCAGCTTCTCCCGTTGCAGAGCACAGGCTCCAGACGCACAGGCTCAGCGGCCATGGCTCACGGGCCCAACCGCATCCGCGGCGTGTGGGATCTTCCCGGACTGGGGGACGAACTCGTGTCCCCTGCATCAGCAGACGGACTCTCAACCACTGCGCCACCAGGCAAGCCCAAAAATGTACCTTTCTTTGTGTAAGAGCAATGCTAATTACTGTCATTGATATCTCCTATTTATAGTATTTGCCTAATTGCTATGTAGAATATTTACTATGCACATAGTAATTATGCATTATTTTCATCTTCATTAGTTTCTAAATTTCTTAAGGGTAAGGATAAAAGTCTTCCATATTTCTGTATACTCCAGCCCACTTTGACAGTAGCTTACATATTGTACATTTTCAGTAAAATACTTATTGAATTAATTAATGTGTGTTTTACTCCTGTTACATTTGTGTATATGCGTGTTTACACAAAAGGCCCCAGTAAATCTTTTGATGCCTCTCCACCACAGACACAGGTATACCTTTCCTAGTATTCTCAGGAGTGTTGGAAATAGAAGATGGAAGCCTTTACCTTAGAGCTATCATTAAGAGGAGATAGGGAGAAAGAAGAGAATGGGAGGACATGGGAAAGAAGGAAAGGATGAACTGTGTTACATTGGGCTTGTCACTGACAGAAAATGCTCTGCAATGCATATAACAATCATTAAGCACATAAGTCTCCAGGTCAAAGCCAAGAGTCTTGGTGACCACAGCTGTATGTGTCCCTTCCATCACATACAATGCTCTGCTCCTTTCTCATATTAGGATGTGAGTCACGGTAATGTGTTTATTTCTCTGTTCAGGCCACACGGTTTACCAGTTTTCCCCCTAAAGCACTGCATATGCTTCCAGATCCACACTGGATACACTTTAAAGATGTGTGTGTTCCTTCCTTCCCTAGAGCTACTCTTCACAAGCTTTAAGTACCAAATCTTAGAAGAAGAAAAATAATTGAAGATGAAGATGAATAAGGAAGGAAGAAGAGAAACAGGGCACACACACACACACACACAGAAAATAAAAAACAAAAATACCGTAACCATGTCCTGATCCATCCCAGAAAACAAGGCATCGAGTGTTCTGTGAACTACCTCTTATGTACCTTTCAAAAATCAAATAATGTAATTGTTGGTTAACCAGTATCTGGTTAACTGGTTGGTTAACAAGTATCCACAAGGATAATCCATGTGGAAACTGAACTATGGATTTTCTTTTGTTGAAAATTATAATTATCATCTTTTCCTTTACCCCTCATCACCACTACCCTTAATTTCCTTCTAATTTTGCAGCCAAGATTCATGGCATTCAAACTTTATTCAAATCCATTCATTTCCCAATGACTCCCAATTTCTTTATTTTTGCACTTCCTATGAAGTATGACCCTGAGTTTTATTCTTGCTTGATTAGAAGATCAACTTTATTTATGGATGTTCAGGCTTCAGAGATTTTGCTCACATAACATGGCTTTCTTCTTATAACTCTTAAAAATGAATAAATAAAAGAATACTGTTCATGACTTTCTCTTTCCCAATCAGGGAAAATTTACTTTAGTTACCTTAGTAACCAGAATGTCAGTCATTCTCTCCCTATGCCAAATCCCTTTAGAATTCACATAGAGCACCATTTTAAAAATAGAATTATTTCTATTCTATTTAAACTCTAGATTTTGTTAAAAACAAACTTCTTGCTTACTTGAATGCTTCCTTAAAGAAGCCAATCTATTTCTTCCTCATGAATATATTAAATTGAGGGAGTACAGAAAATTTTGATGTATTATGTGTGTGTGAATTCTGTAAATATATATTATATTCACTGATAGATATAGATAAAGAATTATACAATTTAGGATTAGGATAATTCAATGACTTAGTGACAAGATTAGAATGTAAATTGCCTGTATACAAGAAAATGCATCTTTGAGATGTATGCGAGTGTTTGAATTACTGCAACCTCACCAACGGTGGATATACTTCTATTTTTTCCCAATTTGGTAGGTAAAATCGTGATTAGATTGTGAGGTATTTTTTGCATTTGTTCAATTTCTAGTATCTCATTGTTTAATTTTTGCCCATTGCTATTTCTAATTCTATGTATCAGACATTAAAATTATGTAGTTTTATTAACAGAAAATGGCTTAATTATAATAATGATTAAGTTTATTCCTAAATACTTCCTATTTCACTTACTATTATAAGTGAAGAGAATATTCTTTTCTTCATAATTTTAACTAGTTTTCAAAATTATTATTGGCCATTTAATGCATCCTTACTATGAATTCTTCATTGGTTATATACATTCAAATGTGTTCTAGGCAGTGACTTGGCTTTTTTGTTTGTTTAAGGTATCTTTTCTGTACAGGAGGTTTAAAGTTTTATATATATGCATTATGCAATGTTTTATTAAGATGTGCTCGTTTTTGCATGCTGTTTAAGAAATCCTCCTCTACTTCAAAGGCTGAACATTATTATGCTAAATTTTCTTCTAAATGTTTTAAGTTTTCCTTCTGTTATATATGTCCTCAATCCTCCTGAAAGTTATTTTTGTGTATATGTGAAGCAGAGATCTTGTCGTTTGTTTTCATATAGATAACTCATTGGTTCAGTGCTATTTATACTCTATCTCCGTAGAAATTAATAATGTTAACTTTTCAAATATCAGATTTTCTTGGCTCCCTCTACTGTGATAGCTCTGCTTGTTAATCCCTGAATAAATAACACACTGTTTTAATTAATGAAGAAAATAGTAAATATTTTTCCCTTACAAAATGGCCTTGTAGTTTAAAGATTCTATCAACATTTCTTCCATTATAATGAAATTCCTGTCTCTGACTTGCTCATTTTCCTATCCTGCTGTTAATATTTTTCTGCTTGAATATATGAGTTTCTTACAAATTAAAGAAATTAGCTATTGTCTTTCATAGAATTTACAGATTTTACCTCATGGCTGTTGGTCTCCAAACTTAGTTTTTGATAGTTTTGTCAAACATAAGATCTTTGGATTTTGTTTGTTTTAAATATCATGAAATCAATTTTATCGTTTATTTCCTTTATGACTTCTGGGATAAATTAAAACATCAAATAACATTCAATGGCATATTTATCAATGATAAGCAAAAAAAATCTCAAAATAATAGCTTTTCCCATGTTTATGGCAAATTAATGAATAACTACGTATCCTGTGACACTTCATCCTTCCTTTTTCCCTCATTCAAATTTTTATTATATATAAATTAAATTCTAAGCCACTGACTGAATTTAACATATTTTACTATATATTTTTATATTCAAGAATAGACCTTGATTTTGTACTCAGTTTTGCAATCATATGTTCAGTAGTTATTTATACTTAAAGTTTTATATTAAATGAACTGTTCTCATTCAGAGGAAAAAATAGTTAAGAAATTTCTTCAGAAAATGTACACGTTTACCCATTGCTTTTGCACACCATGGGGAGCTTGGCTGAGTATACAACTCCAGGTTATCAACCACTTTATCTTGGAAATTGTGAGAGATGGATGTGTATCTTTGGGTAGCTTTGTATTGTAAGTCTGAAGTTTGTTTTATTTTGTTTTGTTTTTTTGTACTGTTGTTAATGGTATTCCATGCAACATTCTAAAATTTTCATATTGTGATTGAAAAAGAAAAGCCAAAATAAACTAGGTAAGGTCTCCTCTTATTAATTTAAGGCAAACTGAGCAAATTCTTTATAATTGTAGCTTGGTCCCTTTTCTTCAGTTTGGCAATTATTTTTCTCTCTTCTTTGATTATTTCATCTCTTCCAATTTTTCTGGTTTTCTTTTTTCATAAACACTTCTAATCTTTAAGTTGCATCTCCTCTCTCTTGCCACTCTATTCATAATATTCTACTATTGTTTTCATCCCTTTGTTCTTTCACTCTTCATTTTCAGAGGGAATCACCAGTTTTGACTTTTGCATATCTGATCTGATCGTTATAAGTCTATTCTGACTATTTTCTTTTGCAGTCTTTTCTTTCATCAGTCAGCTTATTTTAATCTTATTTCATCTTAGTATAGTCTTCTGCTATACTTTTCTTTCCCACTCATGAAGGCCAAATCTGTTTTTCTACAGCCTTCAAGTAGGAATCTTACTTTTTTCATTGATGTTATTCTGTTTAGAAACTACCTTTCTGAGACATATTAATTTGTGTTTCCTGGGCTATCGGTTCTTCTTATGTTGTAATATGTTTTCTGAAGTCTACCTTTATTTTTTTATGTTTGTTCATCCTGCGTAGGTGAAATTTCTATGCAGGCTTTGCATTTGCCAGAATCTTGGTGGGAGTGGAGGTTACTGTCCTCAGCTCTTTCTAATGTCCTCTTAGGTGCTAGTATCAAACTACTATCAGATGTAAAGGAAAAGGACATTTGCAACCACTCCATAAATTATGATATCTAGCACACTCTACTTGGTGTGAATCTACCACTGCATCTGTTACTGCTACTATGTCTTCTGGATAAGAGAATTGAATGCTTATGGGGATCTCTGTGTCCAGCAAAAAATAAAAAGCTACTCTTTCTAGTATGCACTGCTCTTTAGGCAATTTCTATCTCTGCCCTTGCTTTTCACCCTTTTCCTTAAATGATAAAGGATCCCAATATGTAGATATCATAGCCTGCCCTTACTCCTACTGTCATTCCTTGATATGCTGAATATTGAGAGTCCTGGTCTCTGAACATATGCAGAAAGACATCCTTCGATGAAAGCACAGGCATTGAATATCTGCCTTGTTTTGCTCGTAATGTGCATCTTATGACATTTGGAGTCTGGTGGCTTGTTTGCCCAACAATGTGACCTCCGCATCCTAAACTTAGGGACAAAAAGCTGGATAAGTTCTATGATCCTTCCACCTTTTCAGGCACTCTTTGGGCCATGCTAGATCAGAAAGTATCAATTGACTTATAGTGCAAAAGCCTGTGCTTCCGTCAGTCCCCATCAATAAGGCAGCTAAGAAATAATTGTCTCAGCATTGACAATCTATTCTTAACTTTATAATTCTTTTGTCGTTAAAAATAATTTTATAATTTGAATGAAATATTTTCTGTAAAAAATGCTCAAGGAGTTGTAGTAGGCAGAATGTGTTAATATGGAAACTAAACCTAGATTATTAATAAAAAACTTTTAAAATAGGTCATTGTTATCTTATATTGACTACTGACTTTACAAAATTTGAAACTTCCAACAAAAAGAAATTACAAAAATGTCCTGTTAACATGTCAGTGAACAAAAATTATTGCAATGCGTGAGCCTCCTGTGAAGGACCATACAAATTTTGAGTCCATTGAAAATAAGTTTTTTCAAAGTATCACCTGGATATCCCTGACAAGCTTTGAAATCATCTAGGAGGTGTGCTTATCCATGTCTGTACTGATTGTGTCATTTAATGTGTGTGTTATTGAAAGCAGTGCTATAATCCCCATTGATTCTGGTGGCATTTTTTTGAAGTAACAGGGGAGAGCAGGTGAAGTAAGTGTTCCACGGACTACAAATTGGAAATCACTATTTAAAGGGCATAATGGGATATGTGAGTTGCATATCAATGATGGAGTATGTTATAAAAAGTTATTTCTTAGAAATGTAAAGTTTAAAGGTGTGATGGAAATAACATAGAGTCAGAGAAGTCGAATATTCAGCCCTTTCTTGGCTCCACTAACACAGGGTTAAAATATGTAGTTTCTCTCTCCCAGAAGCCTACCTTCTATGTGGTGGCCATCCCTTATAATGTGATAACAGCTTTAATAGGACTTAGTTCAGGGTCCAAAGAGAGCACCTGGCCAAGTGGTCAGACTCAATACATAGGAATTCACAAGACCGAGCAGCTGGACAAGGGCTTGATAAGGCAAAAAGAATTGCTTGTTCAGAAACAAAGTGGTGAAACAGTATTTGGCTCATGGAAGTGAAAAGATTTGGAAAGCCTAGGGAAATAGGCTGAAAGAATAAATGAGGGGAAGCTGGTGAGAAGCCGTATATACCATGCAAAGGAGATGGTAGTAGTCAAAGGAGGAAAAATCTATAAACAACCCAAATGTCCATCAACAAGAGAACAGAGAGATGAGTTGTGGTATATTTCTCCAATGGAATACTACAGAGTAAGGAAAATACATGAGTTGCAGTTATGTGCATGAACATGGATAAAATGCATCCAGATAAAGTTGAATGGAAAGAGCAAATCAGAATCTAAAAAAGAGTGGATATATGTATATGTATAGCAGATTTACTTTCCTGTATATCTGAAACTAACACAACATTGTAAATCAACTATACTCTAATACAAATTTAAAAGAAAAAGAGCAAATCATTGAAGTATCATAGAATATGTTTCCCTCCATTTATGCCATTTACAAACATACTGTCAAACAATATTTTGATTAGGAATATATTTATATATACTATATACATGTATGTATACACATATATTAAATATATATTTAAAATAAGAGAATAAGAAACCCAAATTTCAGGAAAGTGCTTATCTTTAGGTTTCCCTCTAAGAGGGAAGGGGTTGGACACAACAGGGCCGGGATGGGGGGTTGGTATTCCAAGAGTATTGGTATTATTCTCCGTCCTAGACTGAGTGACAGGTGCTCTAGTGTTAATTTTGCTTATATTATTTATTATGTACATATATATTAAATATTTTTTGTATCTATTGAAAATTTAATAAAAGCAATAAAAAGTATTCTTGTCCTAAATTTAATTACTCCATCCAAATTAGCCTTGCTATCTCAAGGAAAAATGACTTATTGAGAGCTTCTAATTTTCATTATAATAGAAATGCTAACTGTTAAAACTCTTTTGATGCCCAGAAAGTTAATGTGAAGGTTCAAGAGATTTCTTAAAGCCTTTTCTTTTTAAACTAGAAATAAAGAAGTGAAGGAAAAATCCTCAAGTGTCAAAGCAGGCAAAGGCAGATGGCTGAGAACTTTAAAGTCCTTGATTGTACTGTGGGTTCATTGCTTTGGCCACAGAGGAGACTTCACCTTTCCATTTAACGGACAAAGAAAATGTAAATTTGTTCTGAATCACAATACACCCAGCATTAAACTTAGTAAGAGAAAATTGCACTAAGAGCTGAATTTTAGGCTTAACTTTCTGACACTCTCTTTTTTGTATGGAATTGATCAGCTCAAACAGAGAGCTCATGACTGGGAAAATGACACAGTCTGCTGTTGCCTTGTTCTAAATTTTAATGGTGCCAGAGCCACTCTGACACTAATTTTACAGCTGCTGTTCCCTCTGATTGTCTAGCAGGAACCAGCATTCTTCCTTGGCTTCCCTGTGAGCAAGGCAGCTGTGGGACAAAGTCCGCTTAGTATTAATCATTGCTGTTTCCCATCTAGCCCTGTGAAAATAAAATCGACTGTCCTCAGAATGAAGAGTAAGAATTATTTGAAGAAAGTGTGAAAATGTAAAACTTGGTCCTGACTTATCAGCTTTGGCAGAAGTGTTTCCTGATGTTGTTGGACCATTTTCCTTTTTTTTTTTTTCTAATCACTATAGAAATAGAATTACATGGATGGTCCTTTCCATTTTCCCCAAAGAACTAACCCTAACTTCAGTTTTTTGTTAAATGATATTTACAAAATATTCTCAATAGCACAATGAGTATGATATGTTGTACCTAAAATTGATTTCTAGACTGGAATCAAGTTCATGATGTGTGCTTATAAGGGTGCTTAATTATACTCACTGCGACACAACTTGTATCACTGGCACAAAACTATCCCCATAAGCTTTTTCAACATTTCTTCCCATTAGAAAACTGTAACTCAAATCTCTCTTAACTAAATCGTTTTGTCCCTATAGATAATGATCTCATGGGCTTAAAATAAATGGTATATGGGAGGTTATCCCTGATAGGATGGGAGTGGGAGCTTAGACTGAAAGTTAGAAGAAGGAATGGTATGAAGGGAAATTGTTGTGATTCCCTTCATTGTAAAAACCAAAAGGTAAAATTATACAGACAGTAAGTAAGTTCATTTGCTATGAATTAAACTATATTTGGAAAATGAGAGAGAGAGAAGAAGAGGGGGAGAGTGAGAGTGAGAGAGAAAAAAAATGTTCATACCGGGATGCAAGGGAGGAACATACTTAAAAGAGATAAAAAATATACAGTCCTCTTTTCATAGGTTTATTTACTATTTCTGCTTTTCATTTATTTTCCAGTGGATTTCCTGTTCATGTTCTTTGACTAATTGTCTTTTAGTTTGTCCATGATTTCTCCACTTAACCTATCCTTATACATTTTATATTCTGGGAAGTTTCCTTTGTCATGTGCGCTACTTACATTTCTCGAGTGTCATTTGATTATGGTAGTTGTTTCCATTCCAAAGTTTTAAATTTTTATTGTAGTAAATTGTATAAATCTTTTCCATTATGGGTAATTTTTAAATCACATTATTTGCTGTTTTTTGTTGTTTTTTTTTTTTACAGTTCCATCTACGGATGCCATGCCTCCTCAACTATCCCGGAAGTGCTATGCAGGAGGAATGTGGCATGTCTTCCTCATCTCTTGTCCCTTTTAGAATGTCCTTCACACATCTTGAATTAGTCACTCAATACCAAACTGTTGAGGTGACTAGCTGACTTGAAACTGAGGAGGTGACTTTTGCAAGTGTCAAGTGAGAGATTAGCAAATAGATTGGCCTTTGTTTTACACTCATGGAAATTGGCTGAGAGTATTTTCATTGTATTTTTCCTTTTTTCCCCTTTTTTCTTCCTGATTTTTTTGAAATGTTCATCAGTTCTTAAGGAAGAATTCTTTCTCCCTTTAGAAAACTTTATTTTTCAAGAACTTAAAATAAGTAGGGCTCACAATTAGTTTCTGAGTGACTGTTAATTCATACAGATGTAGGAGGCAGGTTTCCTACAGCTGTGTGTAATTGAGTTCAGTTCATCATCACATCTCGTGGGTTACTTTAATATTTAACCCCCAAGCAACACTTTCAATGCCACCAACTTCTCCAGACTCACAAAGGCTAGAATACAAAAACCCTTGTCGAGAGCTTTGAAGTTTATCCTGTCAGGTATATTTGACAAAGATTACTTGAAGGGGATGTAAATCAAGTCTCTTGCAGTTATTTCTGTAATAATGTCTACATTTATATGGTACAATGCCTTTGCCATAACATGCTCATGCAAATAATTTCACTGAGTACTTCAATATCCCTTCAAAATAGGAAGGCAGTTTTTATTTTCTTTATCAAGTGAGACAATACAGGCTCAGCTTCATTAAGTGACTTGTTCCATTCTAGCTGTCAAATGTTTATTGAGCATACACTAAAGGAAGTTTGTGAGTTAAGCCTTCTGAGTTAAATACAGTCCAGAGGCCAAATGGCTTACTACTATCTAGTAGAGGTGTGGTCATTATGCAAACAGCCCTATTCGTGGCAGAGTGAGGAGTAACTTTTATGAAAAGTATAAGCATCCCATGACATTCATAAAGATGGGAGAATTTGAGCATGAGTTTTGGAATTAGAAATGTACTCTGGACAAGAATTTTACTTCTCTGAGCCTCAGGTTCTTTTCAGTAAAATGGATCTGCCTTCAATAAAATAGGACTGTCAATAAAACAGGACTTAGAGTCTGACTATCTTTATTTACTATCTGCCACCACCACTTACCAGCTCTATAAACCTTGTTGTGTTACTGAACTTTTCTATGCTCTGTTTTTTTTTGTTCTAATTAAATAGGAATAATAGTATCATCTCAGTGGTATTTTGTGGATATTAATGAGAGAAAGCTGCATAGTACCTGATGCTTAAAAAATGCTCAGTGTATGTTGGTTGCCAGCATTATTATAGTACTAATAATAATATATTTGGAAGCTCAAAAAAGACTTGATTGACATTATGACAATGAATATGTTTTAAACACTTAGTTAGATTGTGATTGTCAGAGAATAAGAAAAAGGTACAACTTCTTAAAATGCAGGATATTCTTGAAGGACACCAAATTATCACCTTTACTGATACATATCCTATTGGTAGGCTACTAGAGGGATGTCTAGTTGAAATAATTTTGAAGGCCTTCGAATGGTAGCTTAGGAATTTGTGGCAAATTTCTTGGGGACTTCTGGAACATTCTCATCAACAGTTAAGATTGTTAGACTTTTAAAGATTGATCAGTCTAGTTGGTATAAAATACGGTATCTGATGTTTTAATTTGGCTTTTCTTGATTATCACTAAGATTAGGAATCTTTTTTTTAGATATGAATGGCTAGTAGCCCTAAAACCTACCACGGTTTCTGGTACCCAATATGGGCTTAATACATAAATATTAAATAAATGAGTAAATTAATGCATGTTCAAAATGAATGCAAGGTATCTCCCTTTCTCACAGACATCAGGGATTTTTAACAGATTTGTACAGAGACGATGTGCTTACTGCCTAAGAAAAAGGTGTAACTTCTGTGATGACCTTTTCTGCTGAGGAAGACACTGTCATGAAATATCCATCTGTAGCATCCCCCTACAGACAACAGTGGCCCTTTGATCACACTATGCAGGTACCTATCTCTGCTAGATATGTGAAGCCTTGACCCTTTCCCGAAATAAGCATTATAGTGCAGGGAGCAAGCATCACATGATTGAAAGAGGAGATAATTACCAAGCAGCTGTTTTAGTGTGAGCTGATCCTAGACCCGCATCGCCCATTTGAGAATTCTTACTGAGAGGGTTTGGCCTTGCAAATGGATTTCTCAGACATTCTTTTCCTTATTTTCTTTAATCAAAATACAATTAAGACCTGACTACAAGTACCCCAGATAATGGAACCTGTTTTAAAATAGAGGTTTTATTATTATTCAGTTACGGTGAGATCAGCAGACCAAGAGACAACTGCCATTGAAAAGATGGTTTGTTATACTCACAGATCCCAAGAGAAGAAGACATACCACAC
The DNA here is from genome assembly GCF_000442215.2 of Lipotes vexillifer. Taxonomy (NCBI): domain Eukaryota; kingdom Metazoa; phylum Chordata; class Mammalia; order Artiodactyla; family Lipotidae; genus Lipotes; species Lipotes vexillifer. Next base: position 2,763,649 of record NW_006790311.1, on the reverse strand, counting down.
TACTGGGGGGTATATGCAGAAGCCCTGGGATAGGTCAGGAGGCAGAGAGAGGGGGAAAGAGTGGGCAGGGGCCTTTCTTGTGGTTTCTGCAGGCAGGAATGGACAAGCAAGGTAAGCAAGCTCAGGGTTGGGTAATTTGTTTAATTTCAATGGGGTCTGGCACACAGAGGCTGTCCCTAGCTGTCCGGCACCTGGCTCTAGAGTGATGAGAACAGGTAGATAGTAGCCTGGAAAGTGAGGAGCCCAGTAAAGGAGGTGGTTGTGGCGCAGGCTCTGGACTGGTTGGTTTGCAAATGAAAGGCTTGCTCCCAGGCTATTAACTTACTATCTCTAGGAATTAGCTAGCACTGATGGGACAAAGCCTCCAGAGTCAGTGAGGCCACAGACGTCCAAGTATTAGAATTCAGTAAATAAAAGACATGGTTAATACAGACAGTAAGATCATTTGCCATTTTAGAGCATCATTTACCCATATCCTAAAGGAAGCCTATGAAATAATAATGGCTACAATTTATTGGAAATAGTATACACTTGATCTTGAAGTAGTTGCCTAACATATTTTTTTCAACAACCTGATGTTAATGTCATTAAAAAAAGGCCTACATTGTCTCAAACTTTTGCAATAGTAAGAAAGAGTATATATAGTCTCTGAGATCCAAAGGGCAGAACGATGGACTGATGGGTGAAAATTACAGGGAGACAGCATAGAGATCTACATATGGAAGTCATTGCAAACAAGTAGAACTTTCCAAAATGGAACAATGGCATATAACATAAAGAAATCTTCATCAGAGGACATGCTAATTCTCCTACCTCGCACTTGGTCCAGAGAATTCCTGCATTGGCTAGAGTTTTAAATCTAGTGACCCCTAAGATTGCATTAGATTCACGACTTTAAGGTCCCCAAGCATTTTTTTTGTTTTGCTCAAAAAAGCCTTGAAATGGAGGAAATCTGAAAATAAAATCTGGCTGAATGCTGAATGGCTGAGGGATAGAATCAATTTGGGGCATAAGCTTGTATTGATGAACTTCTGAAATACAGAAATACTTCAAAATTTTATTCCCTCCTCCTCCCAACATTGGAAGAGCATAGGAAGATATCCTAAGATTTCATACTGATAAAGCAGTCTGCTGAAAGAGAGGGGCTGAGTCATTTTAATATTCTCAGCGAAGGGAAATTATAGAGTTAGAATTATATTCAAGATTTAAGTTATAATTAGTTAATTACCCTATAAACATTTTGCTTAATAGTATACTCATCTCACCACCTCTCTCCACGAATTTCCTCTATCCACAATTTTGATTAAACTGAAAGAATTGTGTATAAATAAGAAAGAAGTTTTAAAATGATTATATGCAGGCATACCTTGCTTATATAAAACACAGACTGAAGAAATTTTAAACTGTGACAACATGTTTTAATGATTATAAGGAAATCTGCCAAGCTAACATTTCTACTTTATTTTGCATTATTATTTTTAAAGATTAATCTCATTAAAACACAAATTTATCTTCCTCCATAAATGACCATAGCTTAGCAAGTGAAAGTATGTAATTTCCTCCTAATTCATCTCATACTCAGTGAAAATGATATTGTATTTTTTGGAATAATTGCCCATGTGATAGTGCGCCTCAAGTATTGCTTGTATGGCAGCCTTCTAGCTTAACGCCAGAGGAAAAAGATCTTTCCTTAACCATCCCATTTTGCCTCAAAATCAGCAATCTGTGCACATTATATATATACATTACTTCCCTCTGTCACCTTAAGATGCCCGTTGCCTCTGCTCATCATCTTATTGTTCAGTACTGCTTAGCAAAAGTCCTAATTGATAGTAGGTGCTCAATAAATAATTAATGTTGAACAGCTATCTCTCTGTCTCATTTGGTAGATCTCAAAGGTCAAGAGGGGAAGAACTTAATTTCAAAAGATAAAGAGTGCTAGCTTACTCCACTTATTTACTTCACTTTTTTTGATCAGCACTGGGCTCCCTGGCTGTACCATCTCCACATCATGAGAGCAGACTGGCCAAGACAAAAGGCAGTGTGGCAGAATCAGGGATGTGCTTGGCTCCCGAGCTGCAGGCAAACCTCAGAATGCAGATCAAAGCACCTGAGAAGGCAGAACCCATCTGGAACCACAGAACCCTCTGTAGGAAAACGGTCACATGCACAGGTCTCCCTTTACATGTTTGGGACTTGGATTAATTTAAATGAGGAAGAGATCACTTTGTATTAAATAAGCCTTTTTTATTTTTTTCATGTTGTCTCCCTGGCCACCATGGAAGTTAGGTCCATGGATTTCTCCAACTTAACTCCAAAGCAAGGGTTCGAACATGACACATAATATTAGAGTAACTATTTCCCCCATATCACCTCACAGTTCCCTCCTATTTTTTATCTCCTTTCAATATCATAATAACCACATTATATAATGAGGTAGTGAGAACATAAGAAAGATAAGAGGCTTCATTTTGAATGTAAGGATGTTATCTTCAAATTTCTCAGCCTATCATCACCCTGCTCTTGTGACATTATACCCAGAAATACTAATGTAGGGTTTTCAGGATATCATTTCACTAATGCTATGGTTTGAACCCTTGACTTGATGACCATAATCAATAGATCGTATACATATTCAAATTACACAAATTATAAATATCCAGTAGAAGAATATGGAGGGAAATTGTCTAATTTTTTAAAATGAAAAGTTATGGAATTGGTTTTGTTTCTTGATAAAGAAATGCAAGAGCCTTGGATAATATTTGTAAAGAAATAGTAACAAGAACATCTATGACTCCAGACGCCTATTTTATAATTAAGAATCCTACAGTAGATTCTAAATGATGATCTAAAGTAGCATCGCCAAAGTAAAAACAAAAATAATGATAAACATAAGGACTTTTAATAGTCAAAGCCAGATGTTTAAGAGCACTAAGAACTGTATAGGCTGAGGAGCCACATAACAACCAAATTGCCTTAAAATAGAGGAAAGGACTTAAGTTGCAAAAGAACAGAAGATATTCCCAAATGAATATTTTTTGTTTATAGTGGCTTTTTTTTTCTATTTCTTCAAAGTTAGAAATTTCTCAGAAAACCTCCTATATTGACAGGTAATTATTTGATAATGAAGTGAATAGTGATGATGAAAATTATAAAGATGATGACCACTGCACAATGTATAGTAAACACTGTAATGAACCACAATTTTTCTGTACCACCATGGTTTTCTCATCTGGAAGACTAATTTGTCATCAGCTGAAATTATTAGCAAGTACAGTATGGTTTCCAAATCATCTTGTATATATCTGTTATCTGTAAAAACAGTTTGGAACTTCAAATATAGTCAGTTTCTCCTTAAATATATATTTACTTATATCTATTTATATATGCAAATATATACTCATGCCTATTGAATATACATATATGTATGTAGTATGTATTTAAAAAATGAGAAAAGCATTTCCACATACATTATCTCATTTAAGCTTTAGCGAAACCATGCAAGGCAGATATTTCAATCACACCTTTCTATACAAAGAAACAAAGGCTTAAGGATTATTGAATATTTTCCAAAGAGTACAGAGGTCATCATCAGTAATAACAGGACTCAAACCCAGACGTCTAGTTGCAAGTTCTGTCCCACCTAAGGCGAGAAGAGTGGGTAAGTTCTGTAGCTTATGAAAAGGTCAAATATTGTCACTACCCATATGTCCTGTTCCGTGGCCAAGCTACAGCTCCAAATATAGCACTAATTCGTTAGTAAATTATCTCTATTCAGAGTTGGCGCAAGTCCTGATACTAGAGTTGAAAATAGCATATCATGGTAAAGCAAACATTTGTTAAATGTGTGACCAAGGCAAGTCACTTAACCTCAGTAAGACTCAGTTTTCTCATCTGTAGAGATAGTAATACCTACTTAATACCTTAATTTAATTTGATGGTGAGGATAACATATACAACATCTGATGTGATGATAAGGGATGTAGAGAGCCTAGGATGTTGTCTGTCATTTAGCAAGCAATCATTAAACTTCAACTGCAATGTTTTTATTATTGCTCATCAATACATTTGGTGTCAACACTGCACAGAATTTGTGAGGTACTCCAGAATGACAGTAATATTTTTTACATCTTAATTTTAATATAGACAGTATGGGGAAAAAGTGGACACTAATTTTTCTTAACTTCCTATGAGTTGCTATATAGCCAAGAAGACGAAACACTGAAGTATCTTTTGTAAGAACAGGCACAGTCCCAAAAAGAAAAGTGGCACAGAATGAAAAAAATAGGGGCTGATTAAAAAAAAACAACAAAAAACAAGATACAGGGTACAGGATCTTGTAGAAGAGAGAAATTGACACATTCATGGATGCTCTGTGACACAAGCTGTATTTAACCCCTCTGCTGTCTTGTGTCAGTTTATTAAGATGGGGAACATTTTCTCAAGTTGTGTGAGAGAAGCACAGCTGTCTGTTCAGGAACCTGAGTATGAAACGTATGCTTCCTGCCAAGCTTTCACAGCGTACAACCTCAAAGCTTCACAAAAACAGAATGGTTTTAAAAATGATTAGAAAGACTCATTCTCACTGACAGATGGAAAGTATCAGAGATTAGGTGAGTGTGCCTTTGTAAGTGTGCATATATGTGTATAGTGTGTGCACACCCACGCTTCACACATCCATTTGGTGAGGTGGCTGATGATAGGACTTGAAAAGTAAGAGTGTTGAGCTTCTCTGTTGCTGCATTGTGTTTTCTCACAAACCTATTTTTTAAATGAATAATACAATTCTTTTTCTACAGACCAGAATGAAGACTAATGGTTTTCCCTGGCCTTGGCCTATATATACATACATATATATATATATATATATATATATATATATACTAATATAATATATATATATGTATTAGTTTGTAGAACCTGCTTCAAACTAATACACACAAACTCAAACCATAAACACAAGCTCAAACAAATACAGAAACATACAATTTTCCCACCCCACTATTATAAACTCAAAATGCTTACTCACTTAGCTTTTATAACAAGGAAAATGGACCTGGTTTCAGTTCAAAGAGATATTAGGGAATTTCCCAGCAAAAATGAAAAACAGAGATGATTTTTTTTCCCCTAGATACTTCTTTTCTTGGATATTTTAATCCCACTTCCCATGTGGGATGATTACATCAGTCAAGGTAACTATGGAAACTCTCAATCCCAGAGTTGATGTGCTGCCTGAAATTTAGCCAATAGCTGACGGCATCATTACCTCTTTGCTAGCAATTGGAGGTTTCATATGCTTGATATGCTTCATGTGGCCACTGTGATTAAAAGCCATTTTGAGGGACAGCCTTCCATTTTTCTGAAATCTTAAAGCTAACCTGGAGAACAAAATATTGGTATTGCTGGTGTCAGAAACTATAAATAAACATGTGATCTCATCCTCAGAGGTTCATTCTTGGAATAACTTCCTGGCTGCCTATCGGATACCAGAACATCAGTAACTGCACTGCAATGGCAAGATAGCAGTACCTATCAGCCTCATAAAGACACAAAAAGCTGGAACACAGGTTTGTTGATGCTTATAAGCATTGCTATTTGACAACCATCCTTTTGCAAATAAAGTGATAAATCTCACTAGCTTAAATGGAATTTGAAATGTCACTTTAGTTTTCCGCAAAACTAAAACCACCCCATCATATGACCAAGGGGAAAGGGAATATTTAAGATTCTAAGGCTTGGGGCTTCCCTGGTGGCACAGTGGTTGAGAGTCCACCTGCTGATGCAGGGGACGCGGGTTCGTGCCCCGGTCTGGGAAGATCCCACATGCGGCGGATGCGGCTGGGCCCATAAGCCATGGCTGCTGAGCCTGTGCATCCGGAGCCTGTGCACTGCAACGGGAGAGGCCACAACAGTGAGAGGCCCGCGTACTGCAAAAAAAAAAAAAAAAAAAAAAAAAGATTCTAAGACTTGGACCTAACCCCATATCACCTGGGACAAAGATATAGGTTAGGACTTATTCTTTATAAATGACAGTTACCAATGATAAGAATATGTATTCTTTTATCTAAAGTGGGGAAGACATATAGTAGTTCTATTTTTAGTTTTTTAAGGAACCTCCATACTGTTTTCTATAGTGGCTGTATCCATTTACATTCCCACCAACAGTGTATGAGGGTTTCCTTTTCTCCACACCCTCTCCAGCATTTATTGTATGTAGATTTTTTATGATGGCAATTCTGACTGGTGTGAGGTGATACTACATTATAATTTAATTTTCATTTCTCTAATAATTAGTGATGTTGAGCATCTTGTCAAGTGTTTCTTGGCCATCTGTATATCTTCTTTGGAGGAATGTCTGTTTAGGTCTTCAGCCCATTTTTTGTATTGGGTTGTTTGCTTTTTTGATATTGAGCTGCATGAGCTGCTTGTATATTTTGGAGATTAATCCTTTGTCAGTTGCTTCATTTGAGATTATTTTCTCCCATTTTGAGGGTTGTCTTTTTGTCTTGTTTATGGTCTCCTTTGCTGTGCAAAAGCTTTTAAGTTTAATTAAGTCCTATTTGTTTATCTTTGTTTTAATTTTCATTACTCTAGGAGGTGGGTCAAAAAAGATGTTGCTGTGGTTTATGTCAGAGAGTGTTCTGCCTATGTTTTCCACTAAGAGTTTTATAGTGTCTGGCCTTACATTTAGGTCTTTAATCCATTTTGAGTTTATTTTTGTGTATGGTGTTAGGGAGTGTTCTAATTTCATTTTTTTTACATGTAGCTGTCCAGTTTTCCCAGCACCACTTATTGAAGAGGCTGTCTTTTCTCCATTGTATATTTTTGCCTCCTTTATCAAAGATAAGGTGACACTATGTGCATGGTTTATTTCTGGGCTTTCTATCCTGTTCCATTGATCTCTATTTCTGTTTTTGTGCCAGTGCCATACTGTTTTGATTACTGTAGCTTTGTAGTACAGTCTGAAGTCCAGAAGCTTGATTCCTCCAGCTTTGTTTTTCTTTCTCAAGATTGCTTTGGCTATATGGGGTCTTTTGTGTTTCCATGCAAATTGTAAAATTTTTTTGTTCTAGTTCTGTGAAAAATGCCATTGGTAATTTGATATGACCCAGCAATCCCACTACTGGGAATATACCAGAGAAAACTATAATTCAAAAGAGGCATGTACCCCAATGTTTATAGCAGCACTATTTACAATAGCCAGGACATGGAAGCAACCTAAATTACCATCAACAGAGGAATGGATAAAGAAGATATGGTACATATATACAATGGAATATTAATCAGCCATAATAAAGAACAAAATAATGCCATTTGCAGCAGCATGGATGGACCTAGAGATTGTCATACTGAGTGAAGTAAATCAGGCAGAGAAAGACATATTATATGATATCGCTTATATGTGGAATCTAAAAAAAGGGTACAAATGAACTTATTTATAAAAAAAAGAGTCATGGATGTAGAAAACAAACTTATGGTTACCAGGGGGTAAGTGGGGGAGGGATAAATTGGGAGACTGAGATTGACATATATACATTACTATATATAAAATAGATAACTAACAAAGACCTATTGTATAGCACAGGGAACTTTAATCAATACTCTGTAAAGGACTATATGGGAAAAGAATCTAAAAAAAGAGTGGTTATACGTATACGTATAACTGTTTCACTTTGCTGTACAGTTGAAAGTAAAACAACATTGTAAACCAACTATACTCCAATAAAAATTTTTAAAAAGGGAAAAAAAAAGTGGGGAAGACAAAGACTCACAAAGCTTGCAATTAAAAGTGCTAGAAAGGTTTAGAAACAGCCAAACTAGAGGTAGACTGAGTATTACTAAGCCTGTGAGCCGCCTTTGTCCAAGCTTAGTCCTAATTAAATTAAGGTCCTTATCTTCCCCCCCCTATATACTCCATAGAGGAAAAGGTAAACTATTTCTTCATGAAAATAATATTTTCTAGACCCTCTACAATTTTTAAAATACCATATCTAACTTTTAAAATAAAATTACTAGGCATGTGAGTAGACATGACCAAATAATGGATACATGTGAGAGAGGAAAATGAAAAGATAAAATAAAAGCAAGTTCACAAGTTAGCCAGATATTGAAAATAGCATAAAATACTTTTGACTAACTATAAATAATCTATAAAAGAAAACAGAGAAATAGTTGAATAGGTATTTTAAAAGATAGAGAATCTACATACAGTACTGGAATCTATAAAAATTAAAAATAAAAAGTAATGTGGTTAGAAGTCAAAAGAGTAATTATTTTTTTTGTGGGGGGGGGTTGTGAGCAGGGAATAAAAGGGCATTAAATGTAATGGTATTATATTTTCTTTGACATGTCCTGCTGTGAAAAATGAATTGCTGTGACTTAGCAAAGATGTTAAAACACTTAAATATGTTCAAAGAAGTAAAGAAAACTGTGTATATAGAATTAAAGGAAGGTATAGTGACAATGAATCATCAATAGATAATATAAATAAGGAGATAAAGTTTATTTAAAAGAACCAAATGGAAGTTACAGAGTTGAAATAAGCAATAACAAGAAAGACAATTCAAAGGTTCAAGAGTAGATTAGGGATGACAGAAAAAGAAGAATCAGTGAATTTGAAGATAGATCAATAGAAATGATGCAATCTGTAAAACAGAAAAGAAAAATAATTCAAACACTGAAAAGAACTCTAATTAAAGAAATCAAAAGAATTTAATTGGAGGGATATAATAAGTTCATGGCTAGGAGTACTCAAGATTATTAAGTTGTTAGTTCTTCGCAAGTTGATCTATAGATTTAACACAATCCCAATAAAAATCCTAGCAAGTTATTTTGTGGAGGTTGACAAACTGGTTCTAGAGTTTGTATAGAGAGGCAAAAGATGCAGAATAATCAACACAATAAATAAAAAAGAAAAAAGAACAAAACTGAAGAAAAATAACAAATTTAGAAGACTGACAATATCTGAATTCAAGACTTACTACATAAAAAACTGCAGTATCAAGACAGTGTGGTACCAGTGAAGAAATGGACAAATACATCACTGAAACAGAATAGAGATCCAAAAATAGACCCACACAAATTAAAAAATGTCAACTGATTCTTGACCAGGGAGCAACAAATCCTGGTGAGACAACTGGACATACACTTGCAAAATTAAAATTAGAAACTACTGCTCTGTGAAAGGCATATCAAGAGAATAAGACTGGAAGGACATATTTGTAAAACAAATATCTGATAAATAATCACACTCCTTGGTATTTACCAAAATGAGCTGAAAACATATGTCCATCCAAAAACTTGTATATGAATGTCTATACTAGCTTTGTTCATAATTGACAAAATTTGGAAGCAACAAAAATGTCCTTCAGTGAATGGATAAACTGTGGTATATCCATACAATGGACTATTATACAATGCTAAAAAGAAATAAAGTGTGAAGACACAAAAAGACATGGAAGAAACTTAAATGAATATTACTAAGGGAAATAAGCCAATCTGGAAAAGATACATACTGTGTGATTTCAATTATATGACATTCTGGAATATGTAAAACTATGGAGACAGTATAAAGGTCAGTGGTTTCCAGTGTTTGGAAGAAAGAAAAATGAGTAAATGGAACATAGGGGGCTTTTAGGGCAATGAAACTATGATGCAATGTACTATAATGGTAGATATATGTCACTACATGTTTGTCAAAACCCATAGAACATACAAAACCAAGAAGGAACCTTAATGTAAACCATGGGTTTGGGATAATGTGTCAGTGATGGTTTATCAGTTGTAACAAATGTACCACTCTGGTACAAGATTCTGCTGGTGGGGAAGTCTGTGTATGGGGAGAGGGAGCATACAGAATCATCTGCACTTTTTGTTCAATTTTGCCATAAATCTAAAACTGATTTTAAAAATAAAGTCTAGGGCTTCCCTGGTGGCACAGTGGTTGAGAGTCCGCCTGCCGATACAGGGGACACGGGTTCATGCCCTGGTCCAGGAAGATCCCACATGCCACAGAGCGGCTGGGCCTGTGAGCCATGGCTGCTGAGCCTGCACATCCAGAGCCTGTGCTCCGCAATGGTTGAGGTCACAAGAGTGAGAGACCCACATACCTCAAATAAATATAAAAAAAATAAAGTCTATGTTTTAAAAAAATTAAAGACCTTCATTGAAATGTGGGACACAATTAGCACTGTAATATACACATAGTGGTAGCATCACTAGTAAAGGAGAAAGAGACAGAAAAATATTTCAAGAAAAAAATGGCTAAAAATTATCATATTTGATGAAAACCATTAATCTACACATCCAAGGAGCTCAATTAATTCCAAATAAGTGAAGTGAAAAGATATTCACACCCATACATGCACATCATGTGCAATGTTGAAAGCTAAAGATAAAGAGAACATCTTGAAAGCTGTAAAATAAAAATGACATTATGTATAAGGGAACTCAAACAAAATTAACAGTTAACTTATCAGAAAAAAAAAAAAATGAGGCTAGAAGATATTGGGATGACATATTCAAAGTACAGAAAGTAAAGTAAAGTAAAAATCTATCAATCAAGAATCTTCTATCCAGAAAAACTATCTTCTAAAAAATGAACACAAAATAGGGATATGCCCAGATAAGCTAAAACTAAGAGAACTCATTGGTAGCAGACCTTCCTTACAAGAAGTATGAAGGAAATTCTTCCAGTTGAAAGCAAGCTGTATCAGACAGTAATTCAAATCCAAATGATAGAACAAAAAAGTGCCAGTGAAGTCAATTATGTAAGTTATAAGGAAAGACAATATCATTGCTCACTTTTCTCCATTCTGACTGATTTTAAAAAACAGTATGTTGTATTGTTTTGTTTTGTTGGACCTAAATATATGGAAATGTAATGTGTTCAACAATAACAGTACAAAGGAGGTGAGTAAAACAAAGCTATATTGGAGCAAGAAAATCGGTAGGAAGAGATGAAGAGAATCAGAAAGAATAAAAAAGTAGTTATAACAAATTATGTAAATTTATGCTTGCTCTCTTTTCTTCACTCAGCCTTTTAACTAACATAGATTGTATTAAGTAATAATTATAAGAAAGTATTATATTTGTAATATATTTGTAAAATATATAGTAGCACAAAAGAATGTGGGGGAAGGAATGGAGATACATAGAAGTAGAGTTTCTATATATCACTGAAACTAACTTTGAATCTGAAATAGATTATAATAAGATGTATTTTGTAAATCTCAGAGGAATCACTAAGAAAATATCTCTAAACATAATTTTTAAATCATTAGAGAAATTAAAATGTAACACTACAAATATCCAGTTAATACAAAATAAGGCAATAAAGGAGGAACAAAGGAACAAAGAAGACATAACACATATAGAAAACAAAAAGTAAGATGACAGACATGAATCCAACCATTTCCACACCAAAATTAAATGTGAATGGATTAAACAATTAAGTCAAAATCTTAGTTTGCCATACTACATTTTAAAAAAGATCAAATTATATATAGGAGCCACACTTCAGACTCAAAGATACAAACAGATTGAAAGTAAAAGGATGAGAAAATATATACCATGTAAACAATATAAAATAGATGGAGTGAAACTACATATATCAGACAAACTGTAAAACAAACAAAAAATTAGACAGAAGGTGGGACATTTAATGATATTAAAAGAGTCAGTCTCTCAGGAATATTAGCAATTATAAACATATATGCACTTAACAACAGAACCTCAAAATAAATGAACAAAAACTGGCTGAATCAAAGGAAGAAATGGATGATACAACAATAATATTTGAAGACAGCAAGATCCCAATCTTAATAATAGATAGAGCAACTAGGCATAAACAAAGAATGTAATAGAGAAACTGAACAACACTACAGACAAATTAGACTGAACAGACATCAATAGAACACTTTGCCTAACAGGAGCAGAATGCACATTCTTCCCAAGGACACACAAAATGTAATCCAGTGTAGACTATGTGTTAAGCCAAAACAAAAACTATCCAAAAAAATTTAAACATGGAAATCATAAAAGGTATGCTCTATAATCACAATAAAATGAAATGGAGTAAATTAGAAATCAATAATAGAGGAATATCTGGGAAGTTCACAATATGTGTAAGTTAAACAACACAGTACTAGATAGCCAATGGATTAAAGGTTTCACATTGAAATTAGAAAATATTTTGAGATAAGAGAGGAAAAATCACAATTTACCAAAATGTATGGAATGCTGCTAAAGTAGTGATCACAGGAAATATATAGCTAAATATATAGTAATACCTATAATTAAGAAAGAAGAAAAATTTTAAATTAATTATCTAAACTTCAACCATAAGAAAGCAGAGAAAGAAAAACAAATAAGACACAAAGCAAGAAGTAGGAAGGAAATAATAAAGACAAGTGGAATTAAATAGAGAATAGAAAACAAAAAGCAACAGAAAAAAATCAATAAACCCAAAGGTGGGTCTTTGGAAAAGATCAATAAAATTGATAAATTTCATCTAGACTGACCCAAAAGAATGAGCAGATTTAGTTACTAAAAACAACCATAATGAAAAAGAATATGAAAAACAATGTATGTATATATATATATGTATGACTGAGTCACTTTGCTGTACAGCAGTAATTAACACAACATTGTAATTCAAATCTACTTCAATGAAAAATAAATTTTAAAAAATGAAAGAGGGAATACACACACATACACACATGTCTATGAATACTATGAATAACTGTATGTCACAAATTAGATAACTTAGATGAAGTGGATAAATATCATGGGCAACAATTACTAACACTGACTCAAGAAAACTCAGCAAATCTGAATAGTCCTGTAACAAGTAAGGAGTTCAAAACTTCTCAAAAAGTAAAACACAAGGCCCAGATGGCTTCACTTGTGAATTCTACCAAACATCTTATATATATTTAGTTTATATATATATATATTTATATATATACATATAGAGAGAGAGTTTATATATATAAACTAATTCTGCCAAAATAATAGAACAGGAAGGAACACACCTCAACTTATTCTATGAGACTAGCACTATCCTGATGCCAAACTGAAGACATCACTGAAAAAATGTAGATCAACATCTCTTACACACATTACCAAAAAAATTAAAAAGCGCCAAATCCAGCAACATATATAAAAGATCATACAACTTGACAAAGTAAGATTTATACCAAGAGTGAAAGGTTTAACATCCCAAAATCTAATAGGATATACCATAGTAATAATGGATAAAAGCCAAGTGATCATCTCAACAAATGCAGAAAAAGCATCTGAAAAACCCAACACTAATTCATTATTAAAATGTTCAATGAACTCTGAATGGAAAAAAAAAAATGCTCCCTCAAGTTGATTGAAGGCATCTGTGAAAAAATAAATTTAATGTCATACTTAATGTTGAAAGATATGAATTCAAGGAGGCAGAAATCATTTGGGGCATTTTAGAAGTCTGCATACTTCAGAAAGCTTTACCTTTAACATCAGAAAAAAATATTAATTATCACTATTACCATTTCTATTAAATAGTAACTGGAGGTAAACCTAAATAAATAAAGAAATGAACCTTGTTTACAGATCAATATTTGAAAGAGACCAAGTTTTCCAGTCTTGGGTCATCAATCCCATTTCTCTCTTTGCCCAACATTGAACTCATACCTCTATTAGATATCAAGGTCTATTATAAAGCTATACTAACTAAGATAGCATAGTGTTGGAATAAAAGTAGACAAATAGACCCATGAAACAGAATAGAAACCCTTGAAACTGATCCAGGTATATAATGACAGCTATTTCTGACAGAGTTGTCATTTTAGATCACTAGAATCCTGTACCCTTTAAACAGTGTTTCCAAAACAATTGGATATCTCTACCAAAAAAAAGAAAGGAAGAAAAGGAAGAAGGGAGAAAGAAATTGAAGCCTTATTTCACATTCAAAAATCATATTAAAAATCAGTTCCAACAGGAATAAAGATGTGGATGTAGAGAATGGACTTGAGGACACAGGGAGAGGGAAGGATAAGCTGGGAAGAAGTGAGAGAGTGGCATTGACATATATACACTACCAAATGTAAAATAGCTAGCTAGTGGGAAGCAGCCGCATAGCACATGGCGATCAGCTCGGTGCTTTGTGACCACCTAGAGGGGTGGGATAGGGAGGGTGGAAGGGAGACGCAAGTGGGAGGGGGTATGGGGATATATGTATACATATAGCTGATATAGAACAATGTAAAGCTATTATACTCCAATAAAGATGTTTAAAAAAAAATCAGTTCCAAGTCAAGAATTTTAAAAATCTGAAAATAAAAATTACAGATATCCTAAATGAAAATATAGGAAAATATCTTCATTATTTCAAGGTGGTAAAGAATTTATTTATTAAAAAAGAAACAGCATCAATGATGACTTGCAGTATGTCAAAGACTTCTGTTCATCAAAAGACAGCATAAAGTGAAAAAACAATATACAAAGAGAATATCTTTGTAATTTATACAACTGACAAAGAGCATGCATACAGAATAAAGAAAAGATAAAATGTGAAATAAACCAAAGATGTGAACAGGCACTTCACAAAAGTAGAAATCCAAATGACTAATAAATATGTGAAAATGTGTTTAATTCATTAGTAATGGAAAAATGCAAATTAAAACCACAATGAGTTACTATCAAATTACCAGAAACTAAAGCATCTTAGGATACCATGGGCTCCATGAAAGAAGCCAAACCAAAAATAATACATATAATACAATTCCAATCATATGGTATATAAAGCAAGTTGTAGATAAATATATATATATATATATATATTTTTTTTTTACGGTATGAATACACAGCCGTGTTGAGGAGCTTCCCTGGTGAAATCTGAAACTGGCCCCTCACATGGAAGGCAGAGAGAGACAGAAGAGTCAGCCACTCCAGACTGGCAGGTGGCAGATTTAATAAGCAAGGGAACTTACCTTCAAGGCTTGTCTGGGGTGGACAGAAGATGCATAGGTCCTCGCATCAGCCCACCAGAATCTTAAAAGTTCATATAGAAGCCTTAAATGGGTTCAGTGATGCATACAGTCCAGATGCTCTCTCAGGATTACGTCCTTGTAAACGTGGGAATGGTGGGCAGAGCTTACATTCCAAGGACAGGGGATGGGTGAGGAGCCTCTGACTGCTTGGGAACAGCTCGTGGGTGACCCAGTGGTCATGTCCTCTCAATGACCTCCTCCAACAGGTGGAATAAGATTTTAAAAGAGAAGCAGGAAATGATTATCACTAAATCCAGGAGAGTGGAGGCAAGGCATTGTGCTCAAGGAGGGGCATAAGGGGAAAGGTGTTGGTGATGCTCTATTTTTATCTATTTCTCTGTTCAAGGAATGAAGATAGGTGTCAGTTTTATGATTATGTATTCAACTATACACATGCTTTGTTTTTCTGTACTTGTGTTCTTTCATGAAAGGAAAAAATACTTAGAGACACAAAATTTACTTGTTGTCAGGGTAGAGATGGTATAATATATGGGGGGAAGACCAGTGGTTCAAAGGTATGAGCAATTTACACTTTTTTTTTTTTTTGCGGTACGCGGGCGTCTCACTGTTGTGGCCTCTCCCGTTGCGGAGCACCGTCTCCGGACACACAGACTCAGCAGCCATGGCTCACGGGCCCAGCCGCTCCGTAGCATGTGGGATCTTCCCGGACCAGGGCACGAACCCTTGTCCCCTGCATTGGCAGGTGGACTCTCAACCACTGCACCACCAGGGAAGCCCAAGCAATTTATACTTTTTAAGATGATGTTAGTTACACATTTGTTCATATTAATACTATTAGTTACAGCTTTTTCATATATGTGTGTATATATATATATATTATATATATATATTTACTTTTATATATAAGAATTATTTTATAATTAAAAGAAAATCAAAGATCCTAACCTAGAAAAATAAAGTGCACAGCCCAATCCCTGGTCTATTATATCCACTCAAAAATTATTAGCTGCTATTATAAATTAAAAATTAAAAATATTATGAATCTCTAAAACAGAGGTTGGCAAACTACAGCCCACAGGCCAAATCTGACCCATCCCCTGCTAAGAATGGCTGTAAACTAAGAATAGTTTTTACATTTAAAATGGTGGGGGGGAAAGTCAAAAAAATATATGTTGTATTACATGAAAATTACATGAAATTCGAATTTCAATGTCTATAAATAAAGTTATGCTGTAACAGAGGCACACCCAATTTTTGGCACATTGTGTATGTCTGATTTCTTGAGAGCAACCCACTTGAGCAGTTGTGAGGGACCATATGGTTTACTAAGCCTTAAATATCTGCTACCTGCCCTTTTACAGAAAGTTGGCCAACTCTGCTCTAAAATACTTTATCCTTCCCTTTTCAAAGCCAAGTTGCCCTCTGCAATCAGAAGACTACCATGCTGAGTGGCTCCCCCTTGGCTCAGCTGCCTGAGGAAGATCCCACGTGGATTCTGGTCGCTTGTATGGACAGGAGCCGTCATCAGTCGAACAGGGGCTGTTTCTGAAAATAGCCTGCAGCCTCCATCTCTCTGTTCCACCTTCCACCCCCAGCTGTCACTGGAGCTGTTGGGAACCAGGGGCCTCTCTGAGCTCCATAAACTGCTTTCCCCTGGGGATGATGCTTTAGAGATTTGGGCCAAGTTGAGAAGTAAGGGAAAGCCAGGGCTTCTGGGTTGGAATTCCAACTCTGTGGCTTATCAAGTATAAAATCATAGGACACTTGTATTCACTTTTATGGTGTTTGGTTTCTCCTTTTATAAAAATAGGACTAATAACACCCACTTTAAAGAGTGTTTATGAGAATTAAGGATAATATAAGTAAAATTCCTGCAGATAATAGACGTTCAATTAATAGAAGCTATTAGTATTCGTAATCATCAATTAAGAAGGTATCAGGGCAGAGGAAAGAGGATCCCAACTAGCCTCTGTGGTAATACTAAATTTCGGCTCTAAGTTCCTTAAAGACCTCAGTTGCCAGGAAATGGCACAAGAGTGCAATTAATTAATTCAAGAAGACAAGGCCTCCATGGCTCTGATCAGCTCTTTTATCATCCTAAGTGATTTAACAGCCCCTTATCCACTCTACTCTGAATTCAGTTTTATAGGGACCCTCCCAAGGCACTTACGCACCTCTACACTCACATATCTCAACTCACTTTACAATTCCTGGTTGTTCTCATTGTATCTGGGGCACTAAGATTAAGAGCCAAGGTTTTTGCAAGTTACCAAGAAAATAAAAAGCAAATTTCTCAGACAGTGGTTCACCTTTTAGGGCCATTGAAGAAGAAAGGCAGTTTCAACCTGAGGTGTGAAAGTAGAGGAAAGTCCCTGGAATTATGTATTTATTCACGTCAGAATACTTGATAATTGGGATAAAACGTGGACATCAGAGAGTTAGAAAGACTGTGATTAAGATGAGACTGAATTCCGTTTGCTTTCAATTTAACTAGGTATAAAATTATATTATTAATGTATCGAATCATGACATAATAAATTATCCCTTGTTGCTAATTCTTTGAGCCCTGCATTAGAAGCCTTGTTTAAAAGGCTTAGATTTAAATAAGAAAATTATCTCAAGATTATTTCAAACAAAGCAAGGTATCATGTAGAGGAAAGTTAAAAGTCCTCATTTCTGGGGAGGTGGTGATGGGTCAGGAGGGAACTTGGCACCTCTGGTAGAGCTGGACAGCCCCACCCCTTGCACAAGGTTAAGAGCCTACCATAGAACCACAGTTGGGCAGTGGCTAGGTTGTGCCCACTTGGAGCCACTGGGAACGGAAAGATGGTTCTCCTTACTAAATGCCTAAGAACTGAGTCTAGGCATCAAGTCTGTGGGATGCTTCTACCTCTCTTCTTCCATGGGGGAAGCCTGGAAGAAAACATAGGTTCCCTTTGAACTTTATACTCCTCATGGATCAAGGAAAGGTTGATGGTCTTTCCAGGGCCCTCGCAAGTCTGTGCTAAGAAATCACAATGATTAGAACAATAGCAATACTTAACAGTTCCCATGTAATCACTGTGTTAGAACTTGTGCTAGGTATTTTATGAGCACTCACTCATTTAATCTTTAAAACAGCCTGATGAGGTCCTAAAAGTGTTCCTATTTATAGATGAGGAAACTGAGGCTTAGCAAGGTGAAGTAAGTTTACAAGGTCACACAACCAGTGACAGTCAGTTTCAAACTTTGTCTCCAAAATCTATACTATTTACCTAAACACTCTCCATGCTTCCTTGCCATCAGACTCTCCTCATCCACCTCCCAGTTAGACACTCACCCACCCGCTTACCACATATGATATTATTTCATAAATGCATTGTCCTGGAATTCATGGGCACCTTCAATTCATGCTTTGTGTCTGTGACACTGGCTATTTATTTCTGAGTTCTTGGAGACCACAGGCTGTGTTTAAGGAACATGACTTCTATACCATTCAGCACAGAGTCACACACTAAGATATAAATAAAACCTATTTTTGTCCAAAAGGATGTGCTTTCACTCTGCTTGCTGCTTGACTTCACTTCCCAGGGAGAAGAAAAGAAGCACAGAGAATCTGCCCACTGTCCAAGTGGCACAGAGTGCCTGCTTCTTCACTTGAGGTCCCTCAGCAAATCGGAGAATGTGTTGTGTGATAAACAAATTGATGGCTTTTCACCTGTTGAATAGCCATCCCAGAAGATCTCACAAAGCCTCCACTGCATTGAGTTCTGGCTTCACCACGTATCGTGTGTGTAATCTTGAATGAGTTACTTAACCAAGCCAAGACTTGGCATTCTCATTTGGAAATAGATTTGGGATGGTGATTGTACAGGTTGTTACTTTGGCTTGGTCAGGACTTCTGGCCCACACTTGCTGACCAGACCCATGTCATCTCCTGGTACTAAAGACTCCTCTGCGCCTTGCCCACATTCCTCATCTTGCCTGGGGTTTAGGCTAAGCATCCTTCAGTGGAGAGGTGGTGGGGACATCTCTCTGCTAGACTTGGCATCTCCATGGCAGGTCCCAGGGCTCTGAAACTCGCCACCTCTGCTTATACTGAAGACCATTCAGAGACCCATAGATCACTTCCAAAGGAGCTGACAGATGCCCAAGAAGGCTAATGTGTGCCATGTCTCTGCCCAAATATGCAGTGCTTCCACTTTTATTCTATTGGTGTCCACTGTCAGCAAGAGGTAACCCTGTGTAGTGTTCTCCTCCTAGACTGTGTATAAGGAAAGAGCATTTACCTCCTCATCTTCAGCTCTCCCCTCAACCCTCCTAGCTCGACCCCTCTAGGATTTTCCCTAAACTAGGGATACAAATATTGAAACCCACCCTCACCACACATCTGCATCTTCTGCTTCAATTATGCTCCCTGCTAACTGGAAGGGCCTTCTTTCCTTCTCATTCTTTTTTTTTTTAAGAGTTTTTTGATGTGGACCATTTTTAAAGTCTTTATTGAATTTGTTGCAGTAGTGCTTCAAAATAGTTTTATGTTTTGGTTTTTTGGCCATGAGGCATGTGGGATCTTAGCTCCCCGACCAGGGATTGAACCCGCATTCCCTGCACTGGAAGGTGAAGTCTTAACCACTGGACCTCCAGGGAAGTCCCTCTCCCATTCTTGATGAGTTGACATCCCTTATATGACACCTTTTTCAAGAGGTGGCCATCACCTCTTGTTCTTAAGGATTCTAATAGTGGAATGGCTGTAGTGGGACATGGCTTGTGATTGGGAGGGTGAAGAGGATGAAATTATTATAAATTTAATATTTTCAAAATATTGTTCTCATTGTACAGTTTTTTTACAAGTAGTCATGGAAATCCAGGGAGCTAAGCATGATCATTCCCATTTCACAAAGAAACTGAGGCCCAGGGAGACTTAAGTCTCTTGTCTAGGTCCCTCAGGAATTGATCACCATTTCGTCTGAACACAAAGACTTTGCTTTTTCCACTACACAACCCACCTGACACCACTGAAGATATTCAAGCTGAGGCCAAACACTCACTTCATATGTCTTTTATTTCAGGTGATTAGACCATTAGGAATTTGAACCCTGTGACCTCTGAGGTCTTTCTGGGGTAAAATTTCAACAATTCTATATTTATGCTTCTGTGTCTGTCACCTGAGTTTGCAGAGTCCAAAGATTTTTTTTTCCTTTCTCATCTCTTCTCTTCAAGGCATGCCTGAAAAGCCTCAAATAAATGAATTGGACCCCCCCCCCTTAAAACTCTCCGAAGGGCCCTGCAAGCACATCAAACCAGCCACATAATAATCCTGAGAGGAGGTTTTCTCTATAATTCACTCAGTGCCTCAGAGCTGGAACTGGACAAGAGATACATAATTTATACAGGCAATTACACATCAATTGGTTATTAAAAGTGCCCTCATTGAGATGTACTGTATTGAGGACACAGAGATAAATCTGGTTCCCCAGGTAACAAGCTCTAGCTCACAGACAGGAGGCACATTTTCTGATTTGGGATTGGCGTAGCTTCTCTTGACCCTGCTCTTCTTTGCCTACAGTGTTTGTTCTGCCTGTGCGTGGGCAGGTGAAGACAGGATCAGCAGTGAGAAATCCACGGTAGGAATCATAGCCCGGTGCTTCTCTTGGAGCCATTTCTTCTTGGTGAAAATAATTATTTTCCTAATTAATTGAGCATCCACCCAAGAATTCACTTATTCATCAATTCACTCATTTAAATCATGTTTTAAATGTGCTTGATGCTGGAGGAGACATAAGAATGAAACTGACATTATCTCTCCTTTGGATGAGCTGACTGTTTAGTAGCAAAGACACAGGAAAACAAATAATTTCAAATATTTTGATAAATGCTGAAATGGAGAGAAATACACATGAAAATGTGATGGAGGGGGAGATTGGCTTTTCAGGGCATCTGGGAAAGGCTTCCTACAGGAGAGTAGGAATGAACAGATCCCTGTGATGATAAACAAGAATTCACCAGATAGAGTGGAGAGGTATAAGCTATATTTTGAGGAAACAACCATACAGAACACTCTGATGCCTTTACACATTTGGCCAACAGAAAGTGAACAATGAGTGATTCTGTGGTTAATGGGGAGGGGGGGAGTGTCTGTACCAAGATCTTCGGGAAGTTTTATTTTTATTGTCTTTGTTTTGCTTAAATACAGAAATCTTGATTCAGAAGGTCTAGGGCTGGACCTATGGATCCATCTTTTAAAAATTCTCCTGATGATTCTTTTGAACATGGAGCTCAGAAAATACTTGAGAAAAACTGGTTTAGTGTCTAGGCTGTTACCTTCCCGAATTCTCTTTTTTAACTACTGGGCTGCAACCTCAAGGCTGCGTTTAGTCATCAACACTCAAGCAGTTTGCTTAATGTCATCTAGTCAATTGTACCCCCAGAAGAGCCTAGTGTTTTTCCAGTTATGTTTAAAATTTGGGAGGATGCCGAGATACACTGACAGTCCTTTGGCACCAGCTCCCAATGAGCTTCCCCAAAAATATGGCAGCAGTGAATCCAGAGACCCAGGCATTCCAGCGGCACAGAAGAGCAAGCCACCTCTGACTTCACTGTGTAAACGACCTTGGGAATTCCCATGACGGGGGCCGGATATAAGTCTAACGGGTTGAACAGATAGGGACTAAGGGGAGCTTCTCTTCGGAATGCAGAGTGTGGGAAGTTTAGCAACATGGTGGAGAATCTTCACTAAACAACCTATGAACAAAATGTACTGAACACTTCTATACAAAACTTATTAAGTACTATGGGAGACAAAGGTAGCTTTTATAATCTAGCTGAAGGAGGGGGTACCATACACACATAGGAAAAATAACTGTAGTAATTCAATAATCAAATGATATTTTTTAGCTTGTCCCAATAAGATAGGTTAATGACCTGAAAAGCAATTTTTAGTGATGGTATAAATATTTTCTTTAAGTACACGGAAATAAGAAGCTGTCAAGAATTCATAAAAGAAATAATGCTTACCCCCTAGGAGCTGTTGCTGGGAAAATACATTACTTTATAGCTTGTTTTCCCCTTGGTTTTATTACCTATCAAAGTAAGAAGAGAAGAGTTATCATTTGTTGAATGCATATTATAATATGCATTCATATATGACAGACAACCAACTGGGTGCTTGGTGCATGTATTATTTCATTTTAGGTTCTCAAAAAGCCAGTTGGTATTATTATCATTCATTACAGATGCAGAAACTAAGTTTCAGGACCTTACCTTGGATCACTGCCCAGGTAGTCAGTGAAAGAGCTGCAATCACTCAGCTCATACTCCTTCATTAAAAGCTTCCTAGGGGGCTTCCCTGGTGGCGCAGTGGTTGAGAGTCCGCCTGTTGATGCAGGGGACACGGGTTGGTGCCCTGGTCCGGGAAGATCCCACATGCCACGGAGTGGCTGGGCCCGTGAGCTATGGCCACTGAGCCTGTGCATCCGGAGCCTGTGCTCCACAACGGGAGAGGCCACAACAGTGAGAGGCCTGCGTACTGCCAAAAAAAAAAAAAAAAAAAACCTTCCTAGGGTCGTGTCATCCTGTATAGTTCATCTAGGTATGTAGGTGGATATGAAGAACCCCTGATATTCTGTGTATACATTCTGTGACTAGAACAAGGTGGAGAACAGAGTAAGAACTCTGCAACAAATTACTGACTTGAATTGAAACTTTCTGTAAATACTCATTCATTTATTTGCTTTGTATAATATAAAATGTACTCCCTAAACTGCTCTAGATATTTGGGTTATAACAGTGAGCAAAATATTAAAATTCTTCTGTCCTCATGGAGCTCATGTTCTAGTAGGGGAGACTAACAAAATACAATAAACACCACCAATAAGTAAATAATATCATATATTAGAAAATATATGATGGAAAAAGAAGTAAAGACAGTGGCATCAAAGCCAATCATAGCTTCTGATCAGCTTCAGATAAATGCCACACTGGGCTGATTTAATTCCAAGAGAAAGAAAAGATTCAGACATTTTAGTTAACCATTATAACTTTTTCCAAATAAATATTTCTCATGCTTGAAAAAGTAAAAGTAGCTTACGGACTTTCTAATTATCTTTATGAACCTCTAGGTTGGGACTCATTTCCCTGTTTGTCTCTTTTTTCACTCCCCCAAATAGTCATCAGACCTCAGTGGCAAGAGAATCAGAGACAGAAACATGGAGAACAAAAAAGAAAAACAAAGTTCAACAGTAGGGGCCTCAAAGGTATGCCTAAGGCAAGTCCACCACTTCACCCATACCTTCTCCTCTCTTGACCAAGAGTGAAAGGTGAGTAAGATCTCATCCCCGTGCAAAAGATGCAGGAAGGCTCTTGTATCAAGATGCAGGGCCAATAGAATGCACTCATCCAAGAACTCTGGGACATTTACTATTTCCCAGAAGCAACAAACTCAGTAACCTCTGGAATTATAAGATCCCCAACTTTGAAAATAGAGTTGCATCCGGTCACTGAGTTACCATTCAAATTTAGTAGCAAACTGGAAATTCCCAACAGCCCCCAAAGGTAGGTTTTGTGTGGAGAGTATTTGGGGAAGCCCAGATCTGCAGCAATCTTATTGGTCAGGATAGACTCCTCTTAGAAAGATCCAGATCAACAAGAGAAGTGAAGCTGAGGAGGTTTCTGGACTTCTGATCTTTTCATTAGAGCCAGAAAAGAAGCTGGGGGGCATTTTCTGTCTCAGGTCAGGGAGGAAGTTACTCCTCCCTCTAACCCAATGCTTGGAGGACCTGAGCCCCACCCTGCCAGAAACGGGTCTTACCTCAAGAGTATTTCTTTAAGGATACAAAAGGAATATTGAATGAGACCTCAAAAAGCTACACTCCATATTAAAGGAGAGAAATAAGCTGATTTTCCCTCCCAAAAGTCTCCTGTGGTGCAAAGGGACCCAATTAACAGGAGAAGGTGAATCAGAATAATTCGGTTTTCTCTACCTTTTCCTGTGGCCATCCTCCTAGGACTGTTTGTCGCTAGGTATTTATGAAGCACGGGCTCCCCTCGGACTAGGATCCCTTTCATCCCTCCCTGTGCTGGGCGAGGTGTGCTAAATGTGCTGGGACATGACAGACACGTCTCTGAGGTCACTAATAGGAGGGGCCAAGACCACGCAGGTCTGGGTGAGGCGCTTCACTGTGGCCTCTGTATCCGTAGCCGACAGCCCACATCACTCTTCCTCTCTGATGCCTTTTCACTTTGGCAATGTTAATGGGCTGAATGTAGCCTTACTGTAAAAAAATAATGTCTGTCCTCATCTGGGATTACTAATCATTTCCTTCCTTGTACTTCACGACCTTCAATTTTCTTTCAAACATCCTCTTCTTAACAGACCTACCGGCCGACACTACCCTGATCCTCCTTACTCTGTTCTGTTTTTGTTTTTGTTTTTCCATCACACTTTTGATTTACTAACATACACACCAGTGTCCTCCACACATTCTCATGCCACACCTTCCTGGTGTTTAGTGAGTCCCAAACTGATAACCAGGCTACACTCATAATCAAAGATAAAAAGTGCACTAATTTGAGCATTATAATCAAATAAAATCCCAAACAAATGAACTTATTTACAAAACAGAAACAGACTTAGAGAATGAAACTTATGGTTACCAGGGGGAGAAGGGTGGAGGGGAAGGGTAGATTGGGAGTTTGGGATTGACATGTACACTCTGCTATATTTAAAATAGATGACCGGGCTTCCCTGGTGGCGCAGTGGTTGAGAGTCCACCTGCCGATGCAGGGGACACGGGTTTGTGACCCGGTCCAGGAAGATCCCACATGCCGCGGAGCGGCTGGGCCCGTGAGCCATGGCCTCTGAGCCTGCGCGTCCGGAGCCTGTGCTCTGCAATGGGAGGGGCCACAACAGTGAGAGGTCCGTGCACCGCAAAAAAAAAAATAAAATAAAAAAATAAAATAAATAAAATAAAATAGATGACCAATAAGGACCTACTGTAAAAATAAATAAATAATTTTTTTAAATGTTATAATAAAGGAAAAAACAATAGACTTCAGGTATATGCTACATGCAATTCAAAAAAAAAGATTAAAAGTGCGCTAATTTGAATATCACGGTCAAACAGAATTCAAACAAACTGAATTTTCTCCCTAGTAAATGTATATATAAAAGATACTGTATATGTGTGTTTCAGGGGGGAGGATAACTAATCACAAATACTTTCACGGGTCTCACAATAATCTGGATGAGCACTTTTTTTTTCAAATAAATCTTGTACTATTTCTCTTTTTCTGTTGTAGGTCTATGTTTATAGCCAGCACTGATGGTAACAGAGTCCCTGAT